>NC_046657.1:154309799-154359520 GCF_010883055.1 Belonocnema kinseyi
TGCTTCTTGCATTGTCCACACATAACCTTTCGGTAACATCTTTTTTATTCCCTTCCAGTCCTTCTCATCTGCCCAAGTTTCACTCATCATAATCACATCCAAATGTTTAGAAATTAAGATTCTGGAAGATTTTATAAATAAACTTTAGAAGCTTTAAAAGTACTTCGAAATCTTTCAGAAGAATAAAAAAATTCTCTTCAAGTTCCTGAAAAAATGAAAAATATTATAAGTCAATTTTCTTACATTTTGAATGATTTTTTGGAATTAAAAAAATGTGGGTTGTTTAAAAATATTTTTAGACATTTAAGAGGTTTTTTAAGTGTTTATAAATACTTAAAAACTTAGACAAATTTCTGAAAATCTATCAGATTTTTTTTCGCTAAAATTTCTTAAATGTCGTAGACATATTTCAAAACTACTGAATTTTCCCTAATATTTAATAAAATCATAAGGAATAAAATCCCCTAAAATCTTCTAGATTCTTTTTACGGTACATCTACAATATTTAAAAATCTTTTTTAATGTTCTCAAGAATCATATAAAAATTATATTCATATAAATAAAAAAACAGTTAATATTTATTTTCTTGTTCTAAATTCTCAGAATTAAATTTCAGCTAGAATTCTATGAAACATGGCTTTTTAACAAAATACATAAAGCTTTAATGATACAATTCAAAAATCAAATAAAAATAAAATTAAAAAAAACAGAATATTTAAACATTCAAGCTAAAAGACGAATCTTGTTTACAAAAATTAAATTTTCAATAAAAAAATATTAAAATTAAAAAATTAAAGATATACATTTTCAGTTTAAAAAAAATTAATAATACTGATGAAAAGAAGAAACTCATTAAACAAAAAAGCGGCACTTTCATAAAAAACTTCTACTAAAACAAATTAATTTTTAAATTAAAAATACAAATCATAAAAAAAACAGTTTAGATTTCTGTTAAAAAAGATTTCAGTTGGCTTTACAGCCAAAATATGAATTAAAAAAAAATTACTTATCTATTCAACACCAAAATATTAAGTTTAATCAGAAATTAGATTTTCTACGACATATTGAAATTTTCTACAGAAATGCAGGATTTTCAAGCAAAAAGTATATCATTTAATATTCAAATAAAAAGTTGCATTTTCAAAATTTAAAAAATTTAAAATAGATTAAAAGACGTATTTTTATGAAAATTATTAAATTTTCAGAAAAATAATAAAATTTATAACTAAAAATATAATCTTCAGGAGAAAGTTTTTGCGAATTTGCAAAAATTACGTACATGAATGAAGGATCCACTCAAACTTATCGTAACGAATTGCAACAAAATGTTGTATCAAACCCCCACCCTCACTCCCTTGAGCTGCTACATTATTTAAGTACGGTCCCTAATTAATTAAACTTTGTTTTCGTTATGTAATAAATATCACAGGCCCACAGGAAAGTGATCTGCACGAGACAATTGACTTGGCTACCCTTATGGATTTTGAGCCGCGGAATCCAAACCTGGCCTCAAAATTTCTAATACACGTCTCAGTTTTCCCCTAGATGCCTAGAGTACGGAAAAGTTTAGGGATTCCTGGTCACACAGGACATAACAAAAAATTTGTCTGCACAAAACAAGTGACTAGGCCACCCTTATGGATTTTGAGCCGATGAATCTAAACCTGGTCTCAGAGTTTCTCGTACACGTCTCAGTTTTCCCCGAGGTGAAGAAAATAAAGAAAACCATAGGGATAATTTGCATTTTATTTTGATAATAACAGTATACGCATAAATAGACACATCGATGTTATATTCTTAAATTTAGCGACATTTAGAGACTTAATCTGTACACAGAAATTCTTTGGCCTGCCTTCTATTTCCCCCAGATTGGGTAATTCTAGTGAAATGAAAGGTCTTTTACAGATTACATATATTTATACGGGAAAAATAATAAAAATTTAATATCCTTTACAGTTTTAGTTGCAAAATCAGTCACTTGTCCCGTGCAGATAACTTTCTCTTAGTGGGCCTGTGTGACCAGAAATTCCCAAGGCTTTTCCCAACATTTTGCATCTAGAGATAAAATGGAAAAAACCCGAAAAATCTGGGTTTCATACGAGGGCTGTTTGATAAGTCAGTGACTTTTTGAATAAGAGATTTTTTCGACAAAAAACGTTTTATTTCTCAACATAATCTCCTTTTAGTTTGATACACTTTGTCCAGCGTGTTTGATGATGACCTCTTTATTCGACCCAAATCTCTTACCGCCCAGCCATTTCTTCAGGTTTGGAAACAGGAAATAGTCGCAGGGGGCTAAATCTGGAAAATATGCTGGATGATGTAGCAGTTCGTAGCCCAATCTATGGATTTTTGCCATCGAAACTACACACGCGTGCACCCGTGCATTGTTCTGATGGAACAGCACTTTTTTCTTCGAGAAATGCGGTCATTTTTTCAAATCAGTATCGAATCTGTCCAAAAGCTCTGAATAATATTGATCGTTGATTGTTTCACCTTTCTGAAGGTAATCGATGTGAATGATATCGCGTGTGTCCCAAAAAACTGTGGCCATGACCTTGTTGGCCAACAGAGTCACCTTGGCCTTCTTTGGCGCACGTTCACCCGAAGAACCCTACTGTTTTGATTGTTCCTTGATCTCTGGTGTGTTGTGATGGATCCACGTTCCGTCCACGATTACGGAACGGCGCGAAAACTCTTTCGGATTGCGGTTGAACATCGTGAAACACTCCTTTAAAGTAGTCACACGGTTGGGCTTATGATCGAGGGTGAGCAATCGCGGCACCCATCTCGCGGATAGATTTTTAAATCCAAATATTCATGTAAAATGTGATGAACCCGCTCAGTAGAGAAGTCTACAGCCTCAGCCACCTCACACACTTTCACTATCCTATAGTCAAATATCGTTTCATGGATTTTATCAACGATTTCTGGTGTGATGACCTCTTTTGGGCGACCTGAACGTTCGGCGTCACTTGTGCTGGTACGATTAAAACGGAACTCAGTAAACCACTTCCTAACCATTGAAATTGATAGTTCAGAGTTCCCATAGTTTTTGTCAAGCCTTTCCTTCGTTTTAGTAATGGTTTTTTTACGTAAAAAATAATGCTTAATCAGGACACGGAATTCACTTTTTTCCATTTTCGTTAAAATTCACGAGGTGATGTGCTTTCAATGGCTGTCAAACACAAACTAAATGACCCAGCTTGCTCAAGATTTAACAAAAGTCTATTCATAGATAGCGTTGACGAAATAAAAAAGCTAACTTGCCGAAAAAATCTCTTATTCAAAAAGTCACTGACTTATCAAACAGCCCTCGTAGCACGGAAACCTGCACCCCTTATATTTTCTCCTTAAAAATCTGTATAATATGAGAAAGACCTACAATTTTCCTAGAACTACCCAAGCTAGGGAAAACGAAAGGCACACTATAGAATTTCTGTGTAACAATAAAATCTCTATAAGTCCCGGCACTTAAGAATATAACATCCATCGGTCGATTTTCGCATATACTTGTATTATCAAAATAACGTCAGAATTTCTTTAGGTTTTGCCTATGTTCTGCACCGAGGGGAAAACAGACGTATACAAAAAGTTCTGAGGTCATATTTGGATTCAGCGACGCAAAATACATAAGGCTAGCCTAGTCACTGGTTTCGTGCAGGCAAATTTTTGTTATGCCCTGCGTGACCAGAAAATCCCTAGGCTTTCCCCTACTTTTCGTATCCAGAAAGAAAATGGTAGAAGCTAAAAAATTTTAGTGGTCAAATTTACATTGTGAGCGCAAAACTTAAAAGGAAATAGTATTTTTTAATTTTTTGCTTCATAAGTCAGTATAACATGCTCAAGACACACAATTTTCGTAGATTTATCCTAGCTAGGGAAAACGGTAAGCTTACTGGCGAATTTTTGTGTATGAATTTAATCTTAAGAAGTCACAACACATATCAATATGACACCAGTATGTTTAATTTTCTTTATACTGGTATTATCAAACTAATTCCTAGGGGAAATGTGAGATGTGCGGGACAAATTCTGAGGTCAGATTTGGATTCAGCGGCTCATTAGCTATAAGGATAACCTAATCACTTGTCTCGTGCAGACAAATTTTTTGTATAGCCTGTGTGACGAGAAAATCCCTAGGCCTTTCCATACTTTTTGAACCTAGGGGAAAACTGAGATGTGTCGGACAAATTCTGTGGCCATCTTCGGATTCAGTAGCTTAAAAGCCATAAGGGTAGCCCAGTAACTTGTCTCGTGCAGACATTTTTTTTTGTTGAAACTGTTTTATCAATTGTATACAAAAAACATACAGGACTTTCCTGCCAACCTAATTACATAAAAGAGCAAAAAAGTTCTTAAAGTCATGAACTGTGGCCCGTTTATCTAAAATATTTTCTATTTCCACCAAAAAAAAATTACAATATTCATTATATATGTATATAAAAAAACAGTTAAAAATTAGCGTTTAAGAGTTTTTACGTCATATAATGGACGTCCTAAACAGAAAACTGCGCATGCGTGACTGATGTCGACGCCACGTTTGCAGCTAGTGATTCACCATTTTGCCACAGCTGTTAGAAACGCACTTTTACGATGCATGGCTTTTTTAAAACTTTATTTACTGATAGTCTCATGAAATATCAGATTTTCAGACTGATTGGAGATGCAGAATTAACAACTTATTTATTAAAAGCAGGGAATTAAGACTCGCAGAAATGTGTGAACATGTGAAAAGGCAGCTGAATTATATAAAATCCGCCAACGCAGAAAAGCTTCAAGTGAATTAAAATAAATTTCAATCAAATATCATGTATTAGGATATAATGCTGTTCATGAACCAATGCTCTTAGGTGTAATCGATATTTCAAAATGCTTCAGGAGCTGTTTTGCTACAAGGAAATTTATGCGTTGCATATGGAAGTGAAGCTCTCACAGAAACAGAATATAGATATGCTTAAATTGAGGATGGATTGGCAGATTAAAAGAAAGTAATCATTTAAATCATTGCATTGGATGTAAAAAGATTTACTAGTATATTTATCAAAACAAAATTTTAGTAACAATGACTTTGAAATGAGTTTAAAGAAGCAACTTCGAAGGAACAGGAAATACTAAAGTTAAAAAAATATAAATACACCTAACTTTTTTTTAATTTTCGTTGCGTGAACAAATTTTCGAAGCCAACATTTTATTATTTCTTGGGTTAAATTATTATGTTTAGAAAGTATCCGTTTCCGAAAAGTTTAAGAAGATTTTCAAAAGTATAGATCAATTGCATCATTATATTTACCAGTACAATGGAAGATGATTACCAAGGTAAGGACCAGAGTGGAGACGATCCTCATAATTATTTTTATAACAGTGAGTTACAAAGAAAAAATTTGGTTAACGAATTTATTAAACAAGAATTTAAAAAATTTTTATACTAAGAAATAAATCTATAATTTAAAGAATGCATTTTTAATTATTAAAAAATAAATTTCTATCCAAACAGTTGCATTTTCTCCAAAAGAAGACCAGTATATCGTACGTCTCACTGACACGTTCAACGCGGAACAAGTCAAGTTCGGAAGGGAAAAAAGCTGTGATCACGTGGCAGTTCAAGAGGTTTTCGACAGCAGTCAGCAGAACACTCTTACTCTGCCAGAGGTGCTCACATCAAAAACCTAGTCATGTCAACTCGCGCAGAGCACATGAGTCGACGTAGTGTACTTAAGGACAACATTAAAATGCTGCAGAATGATATACAAGTATTGACTCCAAAGGATTCACTGGACTAACTGAAAGAAATGCTTACTCGAGTCATGTTTTTATTAAAAGGATTTTATACCAAACAGATGGAAATAGATCTAATCAATGTGCAAGAAGGAGAAGTCCACGTGAAGGTATACACTGCTTGTCTGTAACGTCAGCCAAAAATAGGATCAAAGCAACGGAGAAAGAAGCAGTTCTTTGACAACCAGCACATGCAAATCAATAATATGTTCATACACAAGCAGGTACGACCAATCAAGTTCCTGTCACTCATTAGTGTGATCTTATTAAACTGGCATTGCCACCATTCAATGGTGGCCACCAGCATTAGCAGACTTTCCATGATTTATTCGAGTTGATTATCGATGAACAAACTTTGATGCCAGGAGAACTCTGATTGGGCATTTCCGTGCTACACTCACGGGAAATACTTCCAAAATTAATATATAATTGTAAATCGCACTGAGCTACGCAAGCTTTGGACGAGGCTCACCATAAAATTAAGAGTCTAAGGCCTCTTTAGCAACCTCTGGATACTTGAAATACAATTCTTATCCAACTATTTATCGGCAAGTCAAATGAAACCACGTTTCGAGAATTTGAGATGCGCAACAATGATGATAGTGTTTTCACATTTAAAGAACTTTAGCATTTACTATCACACAGGCGCGGTGCTCTGAAAGCAATATACCGAACAGATTCGCGGACTAAAGCAAGGTCAAATCTATCGTCTTTATTCAAAAATAATAAATGGGAACAAGTCATGTAATAAAAAGTCCCATGTTAGCAAATCACAAGCAAGTAAAGCTCCAAGGAAATGGCTGTAAAAATTGTAGAACACTAAGTCCACTTTACTTCACTTTTACACAGGGCTCACCCTGACAGTAAATTTATAAGATCATGTATAATCTGCTTTCAGAAGCGCAGCACACTTCTAAATTTAGAAGAAAGCAATTTGGGAGTACACAGTACTTCCATTCCCTATAAATCAGTTTCCCTCATTGCTACTGTGACCGCACTTACAACACAATCAGGAAATGAAGCATTGATAGGGTTGGCTGTCATAATGGTTCTAAATAATAATCGAGGAAGATCTCGTGGATTACCAAGTGAATCAACATGGAACATCGTGACAACAGAGTTGTCCACATGGCTACAGCTGCCAATCAGGAATCAGGATTTTGAAATTGGAGGAACCGGAAGAGCATGCACTCAAAACCTTCAATGATTTAGGCTACAATCAGCACATGTTTCAACGAATTTTCAACCAAATTAAATTTAATGTTCACGGATGAGGTCACGAACGATCTGTCCATCTTGAAAGGGAAGAAAAAATGATGAATTATACCGCCGAATATGAAACTTGCCGATACAGAGTACCCTGCGAGAGGTCTTGTCGACATCTTTCTTGGAATAGGCATTTTCGGAACGCAACTGAGCGCACACTTTGAAGAAGTTTTCAATCAACAACACATTATATTTGTCAAAGAAGCTCTGTGTGGATAGAGCGTAAAAAACAATATCAAAATAAGTGTTTTTATTTATATACGTTTTACTGTCAAATTATCCCTGCGCGAGGAATCGTAAATTTAAGAAGATTTATTCAAGCAGTCTGTTAACATATTCTAAGGGTTTGAACGTATATTTAAAAGAGACCCACAACTGAAAGCAAACTATTTTTAAATCACTAAGGAATACCATTATGTAAAACACATGCCCACAGGTATGTCATTCCACATCACACTGTGTTGAAACTAGATAGCTTAACAACTAAACTTCAGATTGTTTTCGATGCTTCCGCAGAAATTACCTCTAGCAGATCGCTGAATGATTTATTATCATCAGAAAAAACCATTCCGCAAGGTCATCCGTCTCTTTTCTCAAGTTTCAGGCTTTACAAGTATTTCTTAATAGCTGACATCGAAAATATATACCGCCAAGTCTGGTTAGATGCTACTTATCGGAATTTACAATTTGTTCTGTGAAGAGATGATCACACCGATCCAATCATGATTTTCCTGCTGGATACAGTTACATTCGATACAACAGCAGCGCCCTTTCAAGCATCAATTTGCCTGAAAGAAGCAGTGAAGATAATCAATAGATAAACTTTTATTTTTTGGCCCACTGCCCTCAAAAAATCGACTTGGTTACTCTTCCATTTGTTTTTCTAGAATTTTCATACAATTATCTCTTAAAAAACGAATATGTCACTACTTTCTCACTTTCCCTAAAATTGCATTATTGATCAAGCATACATTGAGCTATCGGTATTCAATGAGTTCTAATCCCTGTTTACTAAGAATTTGAGTAACTTATGGTTTCTATGTAAACGACTCCAGCACAGTTACCATAGTTAGGTTCAAGCTCAGAGAAGATCGGTAATGCGCTCATTTATAATTCATGACGTTAGTCTCCTTCGTGTCGGAATAAAATTTCGGGATGTAACACTTCCATATTAATAAACGAAGAACCTCATTCCCAGCCCCCACGCCTGCCTCATCACCATATTTGACCTTCTTATTTTATCTTTAATATGACTATCCGATTCCCCCATTCCTCAGAAACAGGAAGCGGAAGTATACAAAATTTTATCCTCCTGTACCACCTTTTCCTTCCACATACACTCCCCTACTTTATCTCGTCCACCTGCTTTTTTGAACACCATAACCTTAGACTTTTCTGCATTTAACTCTAATCTATTTGTGTCTAAGTATCTTCTCAACATTTTCATCATCTCCTTTAAAGCTGCTTCGCTCTTTGCTAGCAGCACTATATCATCTACCTATGCGATTTACCATATCCTGTCTCCTTCTACCCTAACTTCTCCTACTATTCCGTCCGCTGGCTTACTTTCCATATCCTCGATTAAAATTTGAACAAGCGTTGGGCTAGGCGGACACCCTTGCCTCAACCCACTATCCATCAAGAAATCCTTTAAGATTCCCTTTTCTCCTCGAACCCTATCTTTCATTTCTTTCACCTTATCCTTTAGATCACGCCTCTTTCCACTACCCTCTCTTCCATCCTATTTTTGTACAGGAGTACGATTAAACCCCCTTCACCCTCTTGGAAATCGTTCCTCCTTCCATGCTCTTTTCACTATCCCTTTCAGCCCCACCCTTTCCTCTTGTGTGCCAAACAGTTAGGCTTCGTTCTCTACCTCATGCAGCCTAGCTGCCTAAGAACTTTTCATCTTCCTTAAATGCTTCTCTATCTTCTTGTGTTTCAGCTCGTCTCCATCCTTCTCTCTCGTTCTTCTAATCACCTGATCTGTCTTTCGTGTGTCTGATCCCTGCCAATGACTCTTACTTTGACAACATGATCACCGGTCCTGACAACCTTCATGCTCCTTGGACCATGCGCAACCAGGTCACGTTGAAGCTTCGTAAGAAGTGTTCTATTACTTCGGACCTGATGGATAAGCAGATCCATAATTCTTCAACGTCCTCTCAAATGGTCTAGTTTAAAATTCAAGAAGAGTCCAAAATTGTGTGAATCCGCTAGAATCCATTAGCAAAACAATTAAATAAAATATCAACATTGTTGTGAAATACAGAATGGTCTCAAAGAGAAACATTCTGTCAGAGACTGCTGAATTTTTTGACCCTCTTAGCTTACTAACACTAGCTATAATTTCAAAACAAACTCTCAAGCAAAAGCTATTAAAACAGAATCTAGGTTGGAACGAGCAACATATCCTTTCCGGGACACTTCAGTCAGATTAATCTGTGCAAAGTCTCGAGTAGCACCGATAAAAGAACAAACTCTACCAAATCTGTAAATCTGTGCAGCCTTGTTGCTTGCATAATTAGTTAAGACAGTCAAGGAATCGTTGCAGGTGACGGATCTGAACAGTAAATTCTGGATAGATAGCGAAGTTGTTCTGGCATAACTCGCGAGTAAACGGAGGATTTTAAACACCTATATTGCTAACAGTGAGTTTTGCACAATCTTCGCTTCAAATATTGGATCATAAGGGGGTGGAACGCAGTAAAAGGGGTTATGCGAAAGTTCAATTCTGGTGCCCGAGTGATTCCAATTTCCCTCACTCCTCCGATGGGACATCTGCCAGCTGACATAACCAAGAAGGAAAAAAATGTTATAAAATCGTGAGGAGGTTATAATGGGACAATTTCTATCAAGACCAGCATTTTGCTTGAAACCGGTTACTTCTTTAAAAATAGCAGCCTTCCTCAGCGCTCTAAAATGATTCAATACTCGCCATGCAAGGTAGCCATCTCTACTCGGATACTGGGACTAATTTTTTTGAAGCAGCCGAGAAACTACCGGACCTCGCAAAAAGTATCGCAGCAGCAGACCTAAAGGAAAATTTGAGTTTTTATGAAATTAAATGGTACTTTAATCCTCCACGTTGATCACGTTTCAGCCGCCTCTTGGAAGCTGAAGCTAGATGCGTCAAACATTATCTTCTTAGAGTCTTGGGTGATTTACTTTCAAGGAATACTACACAGTTTTCTCACAAAGCCAGCCCTGCTTCAATTACAGGCTAATAATCTATTACGCAGACTACCCAGCCAATCTGTTTTCGTTGACTCCAGGACACCTTCTTATAGGCTGTATGTGGTGTATTTGAACAGAATTCAAGAACAAACCAAATAGTGGCGTAATTTAACCGATCTACTGAAGATCGACAACATTTTTCTCCTTAAACATGAAAATCTGCCTCCTTTAAAATGGGTGATGGGAAATGTATAACTATAATTATAATGTTCTGTCACAAATTAAAACTCTCAGTAGTAAAACGAAGCAATTTATTGCTGAAAATCCAAATATCATTATCACTATGGCATATATATAACGGTCGTTCCAAAATTTCACGGATTACATAAGGTCCATAAACCGGAAAATCCTATGAGACCAGTTACTCCTTCATCTAGAACTCTTTTACTTTCCTTATCTAAATTCGCTAGTCTACCTTTAAATCAAATAATTGGAAAAAGCAACACTTTTGTGAAAAACAGCGGGGATCGTATTAATAAAAAAAAACTTTAAACATACAAAATAACTTTAAATTGGTTTCGCTAGATTTTGTCTAAAAAATATGAAACTAAATTGGTATAAATTGAGAAAACTTAAGTAATCACCCGTTAAACAAAATTTAGAAATAGTTGAATTTTTCATAGACAATTCTTATTGCAGTTTTCAAAATGAATTTTTTAACAGAAGTTTGGTACACCTATATGCTCTCCGTAATCTAGTGCAATTTCAGGTCTGGTTTTCAATGTCTAACAGTCCAGAATCCAGTTTACTATTGAAATTAAAGATAATTCAATAATTTAATTTTGGGACGTTACCATCATTCGAGAAAACAAGAAAGTTAGTACTAATTTGTATCGTAAGGACACCAAACACTTTCCTAAAAGCTGCAACATTCTTGCATTGCCTACCTTTGCAAATTGAATTTTTTTATAACTACCAGTTGAAGATAATATTTAAATTTGTATTTGGATCACAAACATAGGTAAATGGTATTTAACATTTTTTTTCATTGATGGTGTGCAGGATTGTTGGCTGGAAGGTTTAGATGATCTACTCTATAATGCCTCATGATTGAGCGGTTAGTACCTACTGGAATTTCACTGATTTCCCTTGTTGTCATCGGGGTTACCCTGCCACTTCGCATGCTTATTTGTGCCCGTTTCGTACCATTGCGTTGATTTGTATATATTCCAGCGAGAGTGTCATAACGATCCAATATTGCAAAAATATCTCCATCGGATGTTGATAAAACAATTTGTTCTTGGATTGAGACAGGCTCATATATGCTTTTTCCTGTTTTTACTTTAATTAAACGATGGACAGGAAAAGTGTGTCTTTGAAGTTCGAATATCTGGCGGTGATTCTTAAAAGAAATAAGCCGAATAAACTTGAGCTGTTCAATTCCAAAACCATGTCCATCAGGAGAAGGAAGTATTATAGGTCGATCTATTGACCTAACAGGAGGATTAGCTCTTGCAGGAGGAGATCTGGTCCTGTCACGAAGAACATGTTCGGCAGGAGGAAGATGCCTGTCAGCGGAATTATTTCCTTCAGACGAATGTGTAATCATGACACGAGAAGTGTCAGGAATAGGGTCGTTATCAGGGAAAAGATCAAACTGTGAACTTAACTCTGAAGCAAGAAAGGAAGTATTTAAATTTTTTAAATATTCTAGTACCACCAAGTGCAATTCTATCCACTCGTCCCTATTCCCATCAGGGCAACTGTCCAATTCTTACTAGAAGTACTGGACTCGTAAGTTCTAGTCAGGACCCTCTAAATTTAAGGTACTGTTGCTATGTATTGATTATCCTATACAGGTTGTCCAACCACTTATACAACCCCTTTTCTATGTGATAGTCCACAAACAAAAAAAAACAAAAAACTCCTGTGAAAAAAGTTGTTTGAAGCTTCGTTTCCGAACAAAAAAGTCTCAAAATTGGACATTAAAAAAAAAAACTAACACTCAGAATTTCTGTCACATGAATTGTAATGAAATTAACAAAATTATTAAAAACTTGTGAACCCTAGAAAATTTGCTAAAACCAAACTCGGGTTTGAGAGTTTGGTGTACTTAAAAAATTGTAAGCAATCCTAACACCATATAACACCTTAACCGACAAAAATGTTACTTTTGTTGGTTTCTCAAAGAATTTCTGTTATCTAAATTTTAATAAATGTAACAAAAAATCTCAAGGCACGCAACCCAGCAATCCTGCTTTGCTAGAAATTTGTAAGCAAGGCTATTTTCATATAAAAAATCTTACAACAATCCTTAATACACCAGAACCGAGAGAAATTTTCTTCTTAAAACTATTCTTCATAAAATTTCAATAACAAATGTTCAGGTTTGCACTATTTTAGTTACAAGTTATGTAACAGAAATTATGAGAGAAATCAAAAAGTGTAACGTTTGTTAATAGAAAATAAGTTTTCATATTAAAATTTTAGTAACAAAGTTTTAGGAAAGAAAGTTTTCTCGATTAACGTGTGCTAAAATTCTTTGTAAGATTTGTTTGAAAGCTAGGTAGCAGAATTTCTGCGAAGAACAAAAAAAGTAACTTTTTGGTTAGTAAAGGTGTTATCTGATTTTAGGCTTGCCTAAAATTTTCTGGGAAAGCACTTTCGCTGTGTTTCATGAATGTTCATGTCTTTTATTTAATTTTGTTGCAAGTTGTGTAACATAAATTCAGAGAGATAGGTTTTTTTATTGTTTAACCTTGTTAATAATTGTGATAAAGAAGGATTAAAAATTCATACAAGTTGTCCGGGCTTAAACTTTACATTTTGAAATAAATCATAGAAGGGCTAAAGGATTTTTCTGTTTATTTTATAGTGCACCATCAGATAGTATACGGGGATTGTATACGTGGTGGAATAAGCTGTATATTCATTGTTGGTTTAATAAATGTATCCGTTCGGCTGTTTACAGCAATTGATAATTCTTGAAAAGTGAGGGGCTTTTCGATGAAAAATCAATTTAGGTGATTTTTGGCACTCTCCCCATCAGTAAGTTTTTGCATTCGGAGAATATAGCTACCCGAAAAACATGGTTAAGCCTTAGCTATGAGGTTTTGCATCATCCTCCATATTCCGCTGACTTAGCACCCTCTGTTTTAAAATAATTTTGATTGTTACCAAATTTTCTGAATGGAAAAGCTTTACCGATAAGGGCAGTGTCAGAAATCACATAAATCGGGTTTTCATCGAAAAGCCCCACACTCTTCATTATCGCGACATAAAGAAGTTGCGAGAAGATGGTAAGTCGTCATAGAGAGACTAAAAAATGATGCTGTTGACGAAACTTTGTTTTGTATGTGCAATAAATGATGATCAATGTTCTACAAAAGAACAGTTGAAATATTTTCAATTCCCATAACAAGAAAAAATTACAATACTTATCATATTAGTACATAACAAAAACGTTAAAAGTTAACTTTTAAGAGTTTTCACGCCCTATGATGGACATCCTTAACAGAAAACTTCGCAATTCGTGGTTGATGCCGACGCCACGTTTGCAGCCAGTGATTCGCCATTTTGCAACAGCTGTTAGGAGAACGCCGTCAAGATGCATCGCTTTTTCAAATTTTATTTACTGATAGTCTCATAAAATTTCGTGTATTAAGGTATCATGATGTTCATGATCTGGTGCCCTTAACTGTACTCGACTTTTAAAAATGATTAAGAAGCTGTTTTTCTACACGGAAATTTACGCGACGCATATAATAGTAAAGCTTTTACAGAAACAGAATTTAGATATGCTCAAATTGAGAGGGGATAGAAGAGTTAAAAGAAAAAAATGTAAAAAGTTTCATTAGCATATCTATGAAAATAAAGTTTTCCTATTAATGACTTTTAAATGGATTTACAGAAGAAACATCTGCGGACCAGGAAATGCTAAAGCTAAACAAATATATCTACATCTAAACTTTAATTGAATTTTTGATTCGTGAAACAATTTATAAAGTAAAGATTTCATAATTTCTTTGTTTAAATATATTTTAAAAATTATAGATAAATTATAATATATTTACCAGTAGAATTATAGATAATTACTAATATAAAAAACAGATTGTAGACAATCCTCATTTTTTCGTAGCAGAGAACAAAATCCCTCAATTTAAATTAATACATTAAAGAAAATTAATAATTTAGTTAGCAGATTACATAATATATCCTATAGCCTTTATCTCAAAGATTATAATTAAGCGGGTTTTTTTTAATTTCATTAAAGATATCATTATATTTTACAACAGTCAGTTCCAAGAAAAAAAATTTCGTAACAACTTCGTAAAAACTGAAATTGTTAAATATTTTAACCAAAGAAAGGAACCTGTTATAGAAATGATGCATTTTTAACAAGAAAATACATTTCTAAACTAATAGTTGGATTTGCTGCCACAAAAAGATAAATGTTAAATTGGAAGACAAGTTTTAAACAAAAAATGGCATAATTTCATATAATAATTAAAATTTTTAAACACAATTAGTGAACAAAGTTTGCTTCTGTTATTATGGTAGCGAGTATCTTCTCGCAAGTTCGAGTCTGTCAACGTGAGTCACCAGAATCTCGTGACGTCAGCGACAAACAAGACAGAGGAACTAGGAAATTCTACGCCGTTCTTACTTACACGTACAATGCGAATGAAGGCACGCATGGGAGGAAAATCAGCTGCGATCATGTGGCAGTTCAAAAGATTTTCGGCATTAGTGAGTCAGGGTTCTTACTCAGCCAGGGGTGCTCACATCATAAACACATTCATGGCAACTCACAGAGAGCTCTTCAATGGTCGCAGTGTACTCAAGGACAATATCACAGTGCTGCAGAATTACATACAAGTATTGACTGCGAAGAATCCACTAGACGAACTGAAAGTAAGACTTCCAAGAGTCATGTCTTCACCCGACGAATCTGATACCAACCAAATGTGAACAGATCTAATCACTGCCCAAGAAGTAGAAGAAGTCGACGAGAGAGCAGAAAATAAAATACGCCAATGCAGATTAGACTTTAAAGACTTATACTACTCGGCAGTAACTTCCGCTAGGAGTAGGATCAAAGCAATGGAGACACAAGCAGTTCCTTCACGATGAGCACATGCAAGTAAATTAAATGTTTATACACAAGCAGGTACGACCAGTCAAGTTCCTGTCACGCAAGAATATGATCTTACCAAAATGACATTACCAATATTTAATAGAAACTCACAGTAGACGCAGTCTTTCCAGGATTTATTCAAGTCGATCAAGAACCTGTCGATACTTGGAATATTATTCTCATCCAACTAATTACCGGCAAGTTGGATCAGGTCAAGGTCGAAGACTGGGAGCTGCGTAATAATGATGATTGTGTTCCCACTTTCCAAGAACTTTTCGATTTCTTGTCAAACATGTACGACGTTTAGAAAGCAGCGTATCCAACAGATTCGGTCACTCAGGTTAGGGGAAATCAATGGTCACAATTCAATAATATTAAAGCGAAACAATTCATTAAATCTGAGAAGTTTCACTTTATGCCTGTTTAAGGTTTTAAGCGAGTACTAACAAAATTTTGTGTTTTGCCTTGCATAGACGAAAATTTGTAGAGGGATTAAGTTTCTCTTGTGATTTGAAGTACAATGAACAAGTTTATATCTTTATTATAGATATTATCCGTTTTGAAAGCTTACCCTCGATTATTTCAATCTGAGGGTGAAAGGTTTGAAATTTACTCAAGTTTAGATAAATTCCCTTGCATATTCAGAGGCGGCATCTCTGGTCCTCATGGGTGTGGCTGGGGTGTTACTTGGATAGTTGATCAGGATGACACGCGATTTGAGATATTCCGGCTCTATATTTTGCGGTGTAACATTTACAATGCTCACCTTCTCTTATATAGTTTACATATTTGCAAACACTTTAACCACATTTTTATTGTATGAAAAATGAACTATTGATTCAAATAAAATTGAGTAAAACATTGAGCGTGATTTGCACTCAATCGACAAAATAAGAAACGCCTATTCAGTTTACAAACAAACGGTAAATTGTTAATAAGTCATTTTACGGTGAACAATCACTCCTCATTCTACGAAGGTTAGCACGCAACAGACTTTAAAGTGAAATACGCGCTGTTTCCATAGATTTCAGAGTAGGTGAGATCAAGATGCGGTTCGAGACAAACTATTGAAATTCCAGTAGTTAGGGTTCCAGTAGTAGCCTTCCGCTACGATGCTCGTGGTTTTAAGGCAAGCGTCGCATCGGTTTTTAGCACCTTAAGCTGAGAAACTGCGACGGCCAATAGCTCTAGGAATTCCTAAACCGGGGGACACTAAAACATGGCTTTTGCTTTATTCAGGGTTTCAAAGAAGTAATTAACGTGATTTTGTTTCAAGGGATCGCGCTCAGGGCGCTTCTGCCAGATCTTGCGCCCTGTAATATATTTATCTCGCGCTTTGCGCTCGATAATGCATTTGACTCGCTTTGCGAGCTCGAAAAACTGGTACAAACCAGTTCCACATTTATGCTCATATCTTTAAAAATTAATGGCCAAAAGCTTTGACAAGTATGAAGTAGTGATTATGAATTCCCTTTTGTTAAAGCTCCTTCGGCTTTAATTAACACTTGCTCATCACTTATCTCCTGCTTCACTTAGATTTATTTATGTACCTCGGCCTCGGAATGCTTATTCAAATATTGCAAAATAAGATCCAAATTTTGTTTTCTGTAATTACTTTGAAATTTATTTCGTATTAATTTTCATTTGTAGGTACCCTACAAAATATACTATTTTAATAAATTAATATTATTACAATTCCTAATATGCACTGATATTGAAAGAAATTTATTTTATGGTCACGTGTTCATAATTTAAACAAGTGCGCATCCTTTAAAAAAATAAAGTTATTAAATAACATTTTATTTCAACTTGAATTGTATTTTTAACAAATGAATTATTTATTAATTTTCGACTCTTTTTTTGTGATCATCCTAACAAGAAATATTTAATCAGAAGATTGTTTTCTATTAATTCTTTTTTCGTAGATTGTTTCCTATGTGCTACAAATTTTATATTTTATTTTTAAGATTCTTTTACAAATAAAAACAAAACTATGCTTTTTATCAGAAAATAATTAACAGCAAATTTATTAGTTATTTTAGGGTGAACACCTTTTGTCTATTGATCTTTTTTCCGTATCTTGCGATGTTTTTACAAAAATTAACATGCTGTTTTTTCATTTTATTTATTTCAAATGAAACAATAACCACTTGGACTATTAAAAAATTATTTACAGAAAATGTGTAGATATTTTTTAAATGAGTTACTTTTTTCTATTTTTTCACAGCATGTGTCTTTTACCCACAAATTTAATTTTGTGATTTTTAATGTTGTTATTTAACAATTAAAAAAAAATACTCGTCCTATGAAAAAGTTATTCACAAGTTTGTTGTAGGTCTTTCACAGGTATATAATATTTGTCTAATATATTTTTTATTATCTTACATAGGTTTATTATAAATGAATTTGGTGATTTTTCGTTTTTTGCGCTAAAATTTAAATTTTTGTTTGTTTTAGAAAATTCAAAAAGTTATTATCATTAAGTTCACATCTTGCGTAATTCGGCTTAAAATTCTTCGTCTTTCTGAATTTTAAAGATGCTGTAACTCTGATAGTTTTGTTTTCATCGAAAAAAGTCGCTGACATACATTGTTCATTTTTATTACTATGAACAGTTGCACATCGAATTTTCAAATCTAGAAAAGAACGTTCCCAACAGTTTTTCAGGATACTCTAACTTTTGAATTTTTGTCCAAATTCTTTCAAACTTATCGTGCTCACAAGACAGACGTGCAAACATACAAACATAGAGAGTCTCAAAAAGTGGACATTTAAAAAAAACAGGGAATAATCTTCTGAAGACGAGGAGTTTCTAGAACAGAAAAAATTTATCTGCGCCTAAACATATTTTGAATTGATTGGAATTCAATGAATTGATTGGAAATAGGTTAATCAATTCACTAAAAATGAATTTGTTAAATTTGCAACCAAAGATAGACAAATTTTTAAATAAAAAAGATAAATTTTCAACAAAAAGTTAAATAGTTTAATTTCATCATTGAAAATTCTATAAAAAAAAATCAGTGTGTGGCAGTTGGGTCATACGTCAGAAGTGAAACTTTGAGTAATTAACTTTGAAAATATTTGGTAAGGAACTATCACGAGTTTTAAGGGGATAGGGGTTTTAAGGGAATAATTTTCACTTAAAAAATTTCAAAGAAAAAGAAAATAGTTAAATTTTTATTTAGACAAATTATTATTTAATGAAAAAAACAAGTAATTTTGACCAAAGATATAAAATTTGAGACAAAATGATTGATTTTTTATTAAAGAAATAATTTTAAATAAAATAAAAGATGTTTCAAGCAAGTATTTCAATTTCTAATGATTGTTCTACATAATAGTTGAATTTTCAACTAAGAAGGTTATTCTTCCGGTAGAAAAAGACAAATTTTCAACAAAACGGTTAATCGGCAACATCTAACACCATAAATTAATGGAAAAATCGAATAGTTTCATTTTTAGTTAGAGAAATGAGTTTTTGAGCAAATAAATTTGATTTTTAACGAAATACTCGCACTTGCAATCTAAACAATAAATATACAACCTAAAAATTTGCTCTCTACCAAAAGAGAATAATTTGTCAATAAATTAAATTTATAATACAAACAAAGAACTGAGTTTCAAGCCAAAGAAAGTAACTTGGAACCAAAAAAGTTTAGTTTTCTACCAGAAAGGATTAAGTTTAAACAAAATACATTAATTTTAAACGCATAATTCTAATTTTGAATGAAATTTTTAAACCAATATTTGGATTTTCAACCAGAAAGGTGAATTTTCTACGAGAAAAAGAAAAATTATCAACAAAATAGAATAACTGTTAACTAAAACAAATAATATTTTAACAAGAAATAGAATAGTTTCATTTTCAATCAGAGAAATGAGTTTTCAAGCAACTAATATAAATTATAAATAAAATACTTAAATTACCATTCACAATTTTTATTCTAGAATAGAGTGTACTTTTTTCAAATCATGGAAACGGACGTGTAAAATTCTTTTACAAACGAGAATCTGGTCCAACAATTGTTCTTTTTCTATCTTTGAACATAGACAAATTTTTATTTTGTCGTTTTGTTTAAAAAAAAACGAATATATTTTTTAATATCTGCAAATATTGAACTGTTTATTTAAAAGGAGAAAATATGAATCAAAAAATGAAAAAAAAAACAATTTCCACCTGAATTGTTTTAAAAAGAATGCATTCGATTGATTCTTTAAAATTTCAGAGTCCAAATTTTCGGCAAATAGTGAAACTAAACAAGAAACATGTTGACAAACATAGGATGCTGTTGAATTTTTAAGAAGCTAGTTCAACTTTCCTTCCAAAAGTTTCATTTACAAACCAAATATGTATGATGAATTCTCAACAAAAACATCAATAGTTGAATTTTCAATAAGAAAAGGAATGATTAAATTGTTACTTCGGAAAATTAATTTTTAACCTGAAAAAGTTGTCAACAAAATAGTTAAGTCCCTTAAAGTATCAATTGATATTTTAACCAAGCAGTACAACTTTTAATGAACATACCCGAATAAAAATGCTTCGACTTGAGTTCGACTTGAATTGCCCCCAATCAAGAAATGCTGAAGTCGAAAAGGTCGACTTGAGCATGTCTCAATTTTGAGACGGAGCCAGGCTTCAATTTATATCTCGAAGACAAGTTTATATGTCTTGAAGACATAAATTTATCTCTTGAGTCGTATTTTTATGACTTAAACACGTGCGGCTTATAACTTCGAGCGTACAATCTTGTATATTTTTATACAATATACATATTGAATTCACTTATTTACGGATTGTTATTTGTATTATACTTGTTTAACGATGATAACGAAAATGTTGTTTATTTTTACGTATTTCTAACAGTCTAGGAGATGCTTTTAGAAAGTTACCATTTTTATTTATTTGAAGAAAATGTTTAAGGGTTATATTTGTTCAGACCCATAGAATCTGAAATTTAAATTAAAAATAACTGATTAAATAATCACAAATTTTTCATTAATCAATTTTAATCTCATTTATGAGCCAAAAAAGGTTTGATAATCTCGGCCAAGACAAGGCTCGTCTTAAGTCAAGTAAACGTCGTAGCCAAAACAAGGCTCGACTTAAGACAAGTAAGCTCCGTTTTACCTGCCGTGGCCATACAAGTAAGACGAAGTCCTATGTCTCGACTCAGTTTTGAGACGCAGCCAGATAACGATGTCTTGGCGACGAACTCAAGACATAACCAAGTCGAACTCAAGTCGAAGCATATTTACTCGGGTACTTGTCTACATAAGAACTTAATAAGACTAATTTTTCACCAAATATATGAATTTTTAGACAAAGTGGTAAATTTTCAAATCAAAAAGATAAATTTTATACAAGAAATAAAACAATTGAATTTTCAATCGAAAAATTAATATTACATCTAAAAAAACGAACTCTCAAACAAAAATTCCATTTTTCATTAAAGAAATGACTTTTTAAATGAAATGATAAACCCTTAACTGCAATAATTAAATTTTAAGTTATAAAATAAATTTTCAACCAAGAGGAACGTTTGTTTTAAGTAATTGTTAAATTTATAAAAATTGAATGAACTTAAAACACGTTACTTGAACTTTGAAACAATGAGTTGAATTTTCAACTAAGACACTTTATTTGACACCAAAAGACCAATTTTTAACAAAAGATATTAATTATCAAAATTATAGTTTAATTCGTAACGAATGCTTATTCAAAAATAAATATTATCAAAATGCTTATTCAAAATTAATTATCAATCAATAAAACGTGTTTTTGAGGAAACAGTTAAATTTTAAACTAAAAAATCAATTTACAAACCAAAGTAGTTAAAATTTCAACTAAAGAGACTAATTTTTGGCTACAATAATGACTCTTTAACGTGAATGCTCAGATGTTCAGTTATGGAAGATATTTAGACTATAAATATACAGGTTTGCAACAAAAAAGTTACTTTTTTTATCAATATTAACATTATTTCCAAGAATTATTCTTGAGATATTAATTAATTGATTCTTGTTCTCTTCTATTCGTTTTGTACATAAAAATAAATTGTCATCAAAAAATGATAATTTAATTCGCAGAGGAAAAATTATTCGTTATCAGAAAAAGCTAGTTTGTTATGGCCCCATAGTTGAGAACCATTCTATAAAAATTTGCCAGGAATAATTGTTATGGTGTAGAATTGTTTTAAAAGACATAAAAAATTAGATAGAAATAAGTTTTACTTATAATGTTTAAAAATTACATATTGCATATGAAATTCTATATAATATACTGATGAAAAATAATTTTACTCTTTCTTTAAACTCATTCCATTGTAATTTAGATTTTAATAATTGACTCCAAGAATGACATTATGGAAACTTGTTTTTAATTAAATGTAAATTGTCACCAATGAGTACCCCTGATGAGGAAAAACAGTGAGTTTTTGAAACTTTGGGGCAAATTTAAAATAAAAACTTATCCGACGGAGTTATAAGCCACTTATGTTGTTCTTTTTTATCCTATATTGATTTGCTCGGACGTTGAAAGATATTTAACAAACAAAAGAATTGTTTTAAAAACTATTATCTAAAAAAGCCAAAGCAAAGTAAAAAATTTTCAGAAAAACTGCAACTTTCTTCCATTACTATCAGAGAAGATAGTAATAAACAATAATGCATTGTTTGAGTAATTATTTTTTTGATTTCATTAATTATCAGTTCGCTTTGAGTGAACAGTGGACAACACGTTGAAAATTTGAGATGAATATAACAAAAAAAGGGAGAGAAACTTCTGAAAACGAGGAAATGCAAGTGCCAAGATTATAAATGCACATGTGAACTTTACTAGAATTTAAAAATTGTGACATATTCTATAATGCTAATATTTAATAATTTCTTAGATGTAGATTGATTTGGCAAAAAAAAACAATTTTTTTTACTATGAGGCCAGAGATATTTCTACATGTTGCCGAAGCAGACTATCTCGGGTATTGATGAACGATTGAGGCATTGATTACCATTACACATTGACTTTTCATTGTAATTACCAGTTGAACGCAAGATTTCGATTCGATTATGGATCACAAACCTAGAAAAGTTTTATTGAACATGTTTTTAATCAATGATGTGAGGGTTATTGACTGGAAGGTTTAGATGATCTACTCTATAATTCAGCATGATTGAGCGATGGGCACCTACTGGAATTTCATTGATTCCTGTGGTGGTCAACCGTGTAACCCTGCCACTTTGCATGTTGATTTTAGCCCGTTTCATAGTGTAAGGTTGTTTTTTATATATTCCAGTAAGAGAATCATAACCATCCAATATTGCAAAAACATCACCATCGGATGTTGATAACACAATTTGTTCATCGGTTGGCGCAGGTCCATACTTCGTGCTTCCTGTTTTTATTTTAATTAAACTATCGTCAGGAAAACTGTATCTTTGAAGTTTAAATACCTGATGGTGATTCTTAAACGAAATAAGCCGAATAAATTGGAGCTGTTCAAGTCCATAACCATATCCGTCAGGAGAAGGAAGTCTTGCAGGTCGAGCTATGGACCTAGGAGGAAGATTGGCCCCTCCAGGTGGAGATTATCAATAGAAGTATTAGACTCGTAAATTCTAGTATTTTCGATTTGTTGTAGGCAATTGATATTTCGTCAGAAGTCCGGGTATTTTCGCTGAAAAGCCGATTAAGGGAACTTCTGAATCGCCTCATCAGTGAAAGGTTTTCCATTTAGAGAAAATGGATACACGGAAGATAATTGCTCTGCTTTGGCTATGAGTTTTTTCTCATTCTTCATATGGGGCAAAAATCGTCCAGTGTACCCGCCTAAACACTTTTTTTCATATTTTCAATGGGAAAATTCCGCGAAATTATTTTCCTTGTGAACGTTCCTTGTGCTAGATGCTGCAGATTTGAAAGAACTAACCTGCAAAAATTTTTCCCCCATTAAGACCTATCATGATGCTATGAACAGGAATATTTGTAACGTTCCGATTTCAGAATGTACTGAATGAAGACACAGCGTGATCTAGTACCAGCGCACTTAATGACTTTATAACATCAGGTCTCTCAGATCCGTGTATTGGAAAAATAGAATTTCAGACTTGGAAACTAACTGACAGAAGTACGTTACGAACGGAAATAACAGACGCAGACGATTTTGCTGAACAGCTTTGCGAACGTTTTTGCAAGCTTAAATCTGACTCTTTTACAACCAAACAATAGAGATATTTTTCCAAACACCCTTCGGACACACTTAATGAAGCAGAAATCCTTATCCTTTGTAAATTCGCTGAAAACTATGCCTTTGTAGTCCAAAATGCAGCGTAGTAATTTTATTGGAACAATGATCAAGCTACCATTTTAGCAGTGATGAGTTATTAAAACGAGGACAACATTCTAAAGCACCGTAGTCTTGCTATGTTATCAGACTGTCTGACTCATGACACAATTGCTTCGTATGAATTCAAAAAAATTATTACACACTATTTAAAAGAGTACTAGAGACATTTCGTCAGGGTAATTAAAAGAGATTCACTGGGAAAAAAATTTCGCGGACTTTCAAGAAGAGTTCAATTTATTCCTTTTCCTACAAAACTGTCTGCAAAAAACCGAACCGACTTATTTGGCAATCTAATAGAATAAAAGAACAAAAAAGTACGTGTAGTACTAAAATATCAATTCTCACAACAAAATATTACAATATTCATGATATAATTATATATAAGTATATTCTCATCGCGCGCTATGCCCGCGGCTCGCTTGGCTTGCAAGTTTGAGCGCGCTCAGCGCGCCCGTCTGCTGGATCTCGCGCTCGATAATATATTTATTTAGCGTTTTGCGCTCGATATCTTATTTAAGTCGCTTTGCGCGCTTGAGTTTTGTCCTGCTTCCACATTTGTGCTCATACCTTTTAAAATAAGAGGTGAAAAACTTTGACAACTATCAGTCAACTATCAGTCAAAAAAGTACGTATCCCATAAACAATTTTTTGTTATTTATTTGCATCCTTTATTTTTTGAATTATACTTTTTTGCTTACCTACTATCGCTTTTTACATTTTTTTGAAAAAAACCTTAATGTTGTTTATTACGATTACAACCAAAAGTATACATGTCATCAAGTACTGAGTAATAAAAAATTTGTAGATCTTTTTTGGGAGCACAATTTTGGTCTATTTATCTTTTTTCGTAGCTTGTTTTGCCTGTCTTTAACTTTTATATTTTTATTCGTTGTTATGAATTAAACAAAAACTACACTTTCCACCAGAAAATGATAAATAATAAATTTATATATCATTTTAAGATGATCCACTTTTGTCTATGAATTTTTTTCACGTATTTTGCGTTGTCATTCGAAAAATTAAATGTTTCTTTTTTTCATGTAATTTATTTCAATTAAAATAATAACTACATTTGCCATTAAAAAAGAATAGAGAGAAACTTTGTATCTCTTTTCTTGGGGAATAGCTTGTGTCTATTTTTTCTTTTTGTAGCTTGGGTTGGTTATCCAAAAAAAAATTTCCTAATTTTTCAAGTTATTGTGTAAAGAATAAAACAAAAAATAATCGTCGTTTTTGTTTATTGAATTTGTTGCTATTTTGCACAATTTAACTTTTTACGTATCTTGCATTATTCGGCTTAAAACTCTTATTTTCCTTTTTTTCGAATTTTAAAAATGCTGTAACTCTGATAGTTTTCTTATTATCGAAAAAAGTGCTTAAGATACATTGTTCGAATTTTCGATCAAAATGAGCGACCATACATACAATTTTTAAATCTGGCAGAAATTGTCTCAAAAGTTTTCAAGATGCTCTAACTGTTCGAATTGTGATCCAAAATAGCTTTCTACAAAAACTTGACCTCAAGAGATACATACATGCATATAGGCTCTAAAAATCGGGACATTTGATAACAACTGGGGCGGGGGGTCCAATTTTACTCAAACCTTATAACTTTTCTGATGAGAATTTAAAAATAGTTATAATTTAACTTTAATTGTTTTTGCCCTTATAATAGATTTCCTTAATAAATTGTAATGTCCTTAATAAATCCTTGAAAACTGAGCATGCGTGGTTGATGTCGACGCCACGTTTGCAGCAAGTGATTCGCCGATTTTCAACAGTTATTAGGAGCGCGCCTTCACGAATTTCAAACATTCAATAACTTTTAAATGAGTTTAAAGAATAAACTTCCAAATACGAGAAAAAAGTAAAACTGTAAAAGATATATCTACATACAAACAGTTCCTTAATTTTCAAATCGTGCAAAAATTTACGAAGCCAAGGTCGTATAATTTCGTAAGTTGAGAAAATTTCTATTTTCAGAAAGTTAAAACATATTTTCAAAATTATAGATGAATTTTATTTTTTTTTACCAGTAGAAGTGAAGATGATTATTAAAGGAAAAAACGGAGTATAGGCAATCCTCATTTTTTCCACACAGAAAAAAAATATTAATTTAAAATGATACATTAAATGTAACGAAAAATTTGGTTAGCTGATTATATAATGTATCCTATAATCTTTATCTGATAGATTATAATCAAACTGTTTTTTCTGGAATGTTATATAAGTTGATTGTACATTTTATTACACTCAGTTTAAAAAATATTTAGTTAAAAAATTCGATAAAACTGAAATATTTTCATCCGAAAAAGATGAATTTTGAAGAGAAAATAGAATAGTCTAATTTCATAATTTAAACCCTTATAAAGCATATCCAAAGTCTATAATTTCCTTGATGATTTCATCAGTGAGAAACAGGACAATATTCCAGCCTTTTTCTGTATGGGTGAAATGCTCATGTTGCCAGTTTTTGATTATTTAAAACTGATGGTCAAATTCCTAATCATCTCATTCAAAATAACGCTAACCTGTTCATACTTTTCAAGCAGGGTGGAAGAAATTGGGACACGTGCATGATGATCATGTGAACACTAATATGAGTAATTTCTAGTTTTTAGATTTGTTCAGCATATTGAAATATATAAAAGTATTGATTACAGGTTCATAATTCAACACATTGACATCTTAAAGTTTAAAGTTTCACATGAAAAAGAGCAAGACACAACTATGCTTGAATAAGATGCTACAAATGAGCTTACGGATAATTATGCGTAATGAACAAACAAGTTTTTGAAAATGATGCAATAAAAAGGAAAACAGTATTAGGATATGGCTTATGGTGCACGTAAGCATAGTGATGACAGCCGTATGATTGGTGATAAACTGAATAGTTTTGAAGCACAATATATTATTTCCGATTTTAAACAGTATTTTGAAACTGTTTTTCATTTTGAGCTGCTGTTTAGAACAACTCTAGAAGAGTCATCTATAAGAACAGCAAGCAGCAAGCAACTCTAGTCATAGCGATTAAATTTTAGGAGGAAAAAACTTAAACATATAGTTAATATTAGTATCACTGTAATTACTGACTTATTTAGACGTTATTTCAATCAAATTTGTGCAACAAGCCATGGGCTTCCTCGTGATGGATTTAAGATCATCTTTGACTGTTATTACGAAGTAGAGGGCAAGATACCGTGGAACGGTAGAGAGGCCAAAGAACAATACGGCAAGTCGATTTGGGACTTGTACAGCTCATTATACAAAATTAGATACCAGCATTGTATCAAGCCACATCATCTACACCAGCGTCTACACAATGCACAGGTGCAGCCTAAATCAGAAGCGATTGGCCATTTTCAAGATCTACTAGTTGCGTTTGCTGTGAAACTGAGAGCAAATTGATACGTAATGTTTTCTGCTGGGTGATAAAAGCCGCTTTTTTAGCAATTTCCATTTAGGGAAAGGATGCAGATTCTTCTTGACGGAACTATGGCAAAACTGAGTTGATCAGACCTATTGCCCCAGGATCGCTAGAAGATACACGATCTACCAGTGGACACCTGCCATTTACACGAACAGATATTAGCTAAAGATTGATACACACCTGGTCTAGTTAGGCCCTAATCTTGTAGCTTTGCCTGACATTAGTTGAACCCTCACTAAAATAAAGGAACCAACAAAATCTTATAGACAGGAACTGTTCAGGTCTCAGTGAAATTTTTTATTAATTGAATGTGTAAAGTCGCATTAGTTATCAGGGTCGTTAAAGAGTGGATTATAGAGTCAAATATAAACCGTTGGTTCAATTTGGATTAGACGAATTATATAAACGTGTGAATTAAAAGAAACATTAAATATCTGCTTCTAAATTATTATCATGTTGAAAAAACCTGTAATCAAAGGCGTAAATAGCAGATTTTTAACGGTTCGATTAGCTTACAATGAATATAAAAAAATCAGGAGGACGAGGAAATTCAAATACTAATATAATATATCTACATCTGAACTTTTTTAAAAATTTTGATTTATTGATATCAATGCCAGTTACATGTATCACATTAATCCGAATTTGGACCACAAGCAATATTAAATTCTGTTTTAACATTATAAAGATTAATGCTGTAGACGATGAATGGGCGCTGGCCAGCTGCTGAAATTTTGCCGATTCAATGAAGTCACCCAATGAGGGAGTGTCACTGCAGTTAAGGGAGAATAGGGGTTCACGGGCTGTAATTACTTCTAGAAATTCTATTTGTTAGAATAAACATACAGGTCTGCAAAATTCCAGAAGAGGAAGCAAAAGGGATTGTCATTCCTCTTTCTCACCACATGCAGTTTCTTTTTTGACAAAAATATCTGTGTTTTCGCAAGAAAAGGATCCAGCTTAGCTATACTTTTGGTTTCCTCGATCCGGCTGGCATGGGCAGCCACATGAACCGGGAAAAATCCCGGAGGTTTAATTAGACATTTCCAAGCTTGGGGAACGTTTTTGATGATAATGAGAGAAAGAGACATGCAGTGTTATTTCTAGGGATTTTCTGGTTCACACCCTGTCCTATCTAATAGTGGAGCAGACGGAAAATATTACCGCGAAAGGATACAGAGAATACGGAAAGACTGCACCGATTTAGAAGAGAAGGATTTCCAGTTTCAAAGAAAACCAACAGAATGTCTAAAATATCGCTTGGATGGTAGAGGCTCGCACCATAGTTCGTTTAGAAGTGTGAAGTTTGGCTAGGATCTTTCGGATCTCTGCCCAATTTGGTGTAAGTGGTTTTCTGGTGAGAGTTGTCGGAGAAAAGGGTGTGCTTATTGCAGATAGAAAGGGAGAAAGTAGAAAGAAGAAAATAAGGAATGGGAGACATTTTTAGTGGAATATTTGAAGTTGACTGTAACAAACAGGTACATTTACCGAAAGGTTAGTTGCAGCCGAGGTCGTCGGTTAAGAGTCTCGACATTCACGGGATAAATTATGGCATAGGATTAAAAGTCGTTTAAGGAATGTTCACACCAATTTTTAAAATACCAGATATAATATATTAATATATTTACCAATAAAATCAAGAAAGATTGTCACGGTAGATATCAGAAAATTAACAATCCGCATTTTTTACAAGCGGAAAAAAAGAATTAATTCCGTAATAATGATCAATTTAGTTCAGAGATTACATAATATAAACTTTAGTCAAAATATCTTATAGATTATAATTATGATTATACTTCTAATATAAATGGTATATAAGGTAAAATACACATACCTAATTGAGGACTTTATTTTTAGAAAGGAACATATAGACTTAAGAAAAATTTTTAGAAAGTAAAAAAACGTTGCACGTATCAACAATTTTTTTTCAAACTACTTATATGGTCTAGTATTGTTTAATTAGGCTTCAAAAATTATGATATAAAATATGAACATCCTGTCCCAAAAACAGAAGGCTTTACAGCAATTTTTAATTGGAATATGTTCATTTTTAGTCTAAAACCTGGATATGTTTCCTCCTTGATGTGAACGTAAAAAAATCCACAAAAATTCAGCTTTATCGGACGCATACTTTCGTTTGCGCGAACCCTGGTTCAGTTCTCCGACTAAACCGTCCATCTACATATACCCGTAAAATACAGAACAACAAAAGTTTTCAGGCACAATCCAAAAAAGAGTTTATCGCGGTGAAAATAATACTGAATGCAATAGGAATTACAACAGTGAATCACGGATATAATATGTCTGTCAAGGAGAATGGCTTACGTTTAGGCTTAGGCTTACGTGATCCGTGAAGAACAGCAACGCCCATCTTGGGCATTCTTCTAAAGAAAAAATATCTTTTATTGTGAAACAATATTTTTCTGAGGTCATCACTAAAACCAAATAATGTATAAATGCTCCTAATTATAATGATAATTTTTGTGAATAAAATGATAAGGAAATAATAAACTTGGAAAGATTAGAGTAATCTTAAGCAGCTTTTTATATAAATTTGTGAAAAAACATTTATTCCGATATTTTAAGAAATACATTAATAGATAAGGTTACCCAATTTTTATTCACTCCTAAGTGCCCTCCCTCCCTTCCTCATTTCCCTGGCCAAGGCTTTTGAGCAGCCAAGGCTTCTCAAAAGGGCCTTGTAATATGCAAAATTATCTGCAGGGACTTCTCCTTTTCATTGTAGTTAAGGGGTGGGATTTGGCTAAATAGGGAAAGTGAGGTTACATTTGCAAGGGAGCGAGGTAGTTTTTTGTTCAAGATTTTGGGCCTTCGTGACGGACAAGGGTGGTTCTGGTAGTGCTTGGGGATGTTAGGGGTGAGAAAAGGGTGTCTGTAGGGCATGAGAGGGGTTAAATAGGGCAAAGAAACTGTAATTTTAGGGAGGTAAGCGGCAGTAGCCTTAGCAGACATCCGTTGGCCGCAGTGCTTAGTTTTGTGTATGGATAGGTTACAGTCACCGACGGACGAGCGGGAGGTGGGCAGTAAAAGTACTGGCAGTGCTGGTAGTGAAGTAGACGGAAGAAACTGCTAGAAGGACACAGCGGCCAGTTGTGCGTGGCCCGGTGTCAAGTGGCGCGACAGTAAGGGGGAAGAATTGGAGCGAAAGAAGCGATCAGGCAAGGGAGAGAGCGTCCAGGGCAAGAGAGGGAGAGGATCTGATAGGCGAGATCAGAGGGTTAAGGGAGGACGTAATGGGGGCTATGGAGCAGATGAAAAGTATGAGGAAGGACCTGAGGGTAAGAGATGAGAGATGAGAAAAGGGGCTCAAAGGGCTGAGGGGGAAGAAGAAGGAAAGGGCGGGAAAAGCCTGCAGAAGGTGGATGGCAGGTCGGAATTGGAAGCAGTTGACAGGGAGGACGGTGAGAAGTAAGGTATTTAGGAGGAAGTGGAGTTCATGGTAGAAGAGAAAGCGGGAGAGCGTAGGAATAATAAGGAGGAGAGAGCAAATAGGGAAATGATAAGGACAATGGAGTTGAGGATAAAGAGAAGAGGGAAGACAGGAGAAATAATATAGTGATAACAGGAATTGGATAACAGTGGATAACAGTGGAATTGGAGACCTGGGAAGAAAAAATGGGGGGTAATGCGCAACAAAAATGGGATGAAGGTTAATAAGGTTTCTATCGATCAAGATTTGACGAGGAAGGAAAGGTATATTCAGAGAATGATAAATAACGGTGCTAGAAGGGAGAGAAGCGAAGGGAGAGCGGGGAAGGTAGGGTATGCAAAAATAAAAATAAATGAGAAAATGTGGGTATGGGACGTGAACAAGGAGGTTTTGAAGGAAGTACAGGGGTATTTGTTTCGCGGGAAGTAGGGGGGTGAGAGTAATGCAGGGCGAGAAAGTGGGTTAGGGATAAATTAGAGAAATAAGTTAATGGAGAGGGGGAGGGAAAGGGTGAGGGCGTGCAAATGAGGACTGTAAAGATAGGAGTGGTGATGTATAAGTTTATGGAGTGTACAATAAGGATGGAATGGAAAGGATTAAAGAAAGTGTAGAGAACTTATTAGGAGAGAGAGATGAGAGTATTCTGGTAATAAGGGGAAACTTCAATGCGAGAATTGGGCGCGAAGGGGGCTTATACCGGGAAAGGGTGAGCTTTAAAAGAAAATCGAAGGATAAGATAATAAATAAAGAGGGGGAGATTCTAAGAGACTGGATGGAGGATAGAGGGTGGGTGGTGGCGAATGGTATAGTAAAAGAAGACAAAGAGGGAGAATCCACGTATGTGATTAAGAGGGGTCTATCGGTGATAGACTATGTGATCATAAATATGCAAGAGTGGGAGGAGATAGAGAAATTCGCAGTGGAAGGGAGGGTGGAATCAGACCATCAACCATTAAGTTTATGGATCGAGGGGGAGGCTGGTGAAAGGCAGGGTGGGGAAGAAGGGTCGTTAAGGCAGAGGGTATCGTGGACGAGAGAGGCGATAGAGAAGTATCAGCAGCAGTTGAGCAACGTGAGCTATGACGGGGTGTCGGGGGACGAGGAACCGCGAAAAGGGAAAAGTACGTAGAAATGAGGAAGGAGTTTAGGGCGATGTGTAAGAAGAAAGATCAGGAAGAAGAAAGAGCTGAAAGAGGAGTTGAGAAGTGTTAAGACAGAAGCGAACGTGTAGAAGATAATTAATAGATTTAGAAAACATAGGGTGGGGATAATAAGAAGATAGGGAGTGACAAATGGAGGAAATTTTTTAAGGATTCATTTCAGAGGTCAGATACACGAAAAAGAGATGAGGGGATTAGAGAAACGAGGGAGATAGACGCAGATGAGCTGAACGACGAGGAGAGAGAGAAGCATATAGGGAAGTTGAAAAAATCTAAGGCAGCAGGGATGGACGGGGTAGAGAACGAAGCTTGGCTGTTTAGCACACAGAAGATAAGGCAGAGGCTGAAGGGGGTAGTGAAAAATGTATGGAGGGGGATGGATCTCCAAGAGGGTGTAGGGAGGGGTTGATCGTGCCGCTGTATGAGAAAGGGGATAGGGAGAGGCAGGAAAATTATGAAGGAATTACGCTCATAAATACTGCGTACAAAGTATACGCGATGGTGTTAGCAGATAGGCTGCATAAGGATGTTGAGGGGAAAGGAATATTGCCGGAGACGCAGGCGGGCTTTAGAGAGAGAAGGAGTACTATTGACAATATTTATGTCTTACAACACGTGGTGGATAGAGAATTAACCAAATAGTGTGCCAAAGAATAAAGAGGGGCCTGATGGAGAGGCTAAGGGCGGTATATGAGGAGACTAAAGATAGGTTGAGAGGAGGGGAGGGAATCTCTGAGGGATTCTGGAAGGATAGGAGGTTGAGGAAAGAGTGCCCGCTTAGCCCAACGCTTTTTGCAATTTTGATCGCGGATATGGAAAGTAAGCTTGCGTCAGGATATGGTCACTTGCGTCTGCAAATGACATAGTGCTGCTGGCAAAGAGCGAAGGGGCTTTAAAGGAGATGTTGAAGAGGTTGAGAAGATACTTGGATAAAAATAGGTTAGAGTTAAATGCGAACAAGTCGAAGGTTATGTTGTTCAGGAAAGGAGGTGGGAGAGGTAGGGGAGGTGAGTAGAAGTGGAATGGAAAAGCGGTACAGAAAGTAAAAGTGTTTGTGTACCAAGGCCTCCTGTTTCGAAGAAATAGGGGAGGGGATGTTCATATAAAAGAGAGGGTGAGAAGGGCAAATGTGGTGATGAGGCAGGTGTGGGGTCTGTAGGAGAGGTTGTTCGCAGATGATTTTGTAAGGAGAATAAAATTGTTTGATTCGCTAGTGATAAATGTCTTATTTGACGGAGTGGACGTGTGGGATTAGAAGTTAAGTGAGGAGGTAAATAGGATACAGGAGAGGTGTGTATAGTGGACACTGGGGTTGGCAAGGAATGCTCCGAACTATATTGTCAGGAGGGAGACAGAAAGAATGAGTTTATGGATTATAACAGGGAATCGAGCGTGTAAATATGAGGAGAAATTTTTGGAAGAGGGGGAAAGTAAACATGTTAGAGAGTTTTGGTGGGAGAAGGAGAACAGTAAAATAGTCAGGGACTTATAGGGAGAATGAGATGCGGTTGTATGGAGGGTCATAATAGGCGCTGGCTTTCTAGAAAGAATAGAATGTGTGAACTGTGCGGGAAAGGGGGTGCAAAATTTGAGCACTAGTTGGAGGAGTGTGAAGAGGTGGAAATGAGTGAGATAAGCATGGAGGTATTGTGGCATGAAAGGGGGGACAAAAGGGCAGTGGCATGGGTGAAGGGGGTGTTGGGTAAGATGGAGAAAGAGAGAAGGAAGGAGGAAGAAAAATGGAGAAGAAAATATTGTAAATAGGAGCGGAAGTAGATGTGAGGAAAATATAAATATTGTAAATAGTAGTTAAGTATTAGGTGTTGGCCACGGAGACAGAGACTGATAATGCGAGGCATAGCGACAAAAGAGCCGAAAAATGAACGTTTATCTATCTACAAGTAACTCCGGTTGACTGCACTGCTGTCTGATTTTTTCGACTTTTCGGATAAAATTCTCAACTCCGGAATTGCCTTGCCCATTCAGAGGTTACATTGCTATGATTGCGTCCCTAGCCGAGATTTGACTTTCGGTTAGGTTGCAACCCACATTGCGCGTTGCTTCGCACAAGTTTCGTTCTCTGATCGTTCAGCTGGTTTCCTGCGTCCTTCTTCCCGCTATTGTTGTTGGCTCTCTCCTGCGAATATAAGGCAGTTTACGACAGTCTGTTGATACATTTATTTGCTCACTGGTGTGCGTTCCCACTCGCTCGCGTTCCTCCGGTTTTGTCCATCCAAACTCGCATTTTCGATTTCAGACGTCAGAATTCCTTCGTATTCAGTCTCTATTTCTCCTCTGATACCCACTCTCCGTCTTATCTTAGCTATCTCTCTGACTCTTTTCGTGTTTTTGTCAACGAGGGTTACTACATTCACTCTTAGTGACTTAACGTCTAAAAAAAATTCTTTCATACATCTGTTCCGTAGTCGCTAGGGTAATAGAGGTAACTTCGTCAGTAGAATCAGTATTAGACATAGTTGATGTGGTGGTTGTACATTTTATCTTGTCGGCAGACGTAGAGTCGATTTCCTGTGTATTGTCCTCGGTGTCCTTTCTAATTTTCTGGAATGCCTTCGTAAACAAAAACTGCTAAAATGCCAGTGTATTGTGTAGGTTTTTTTATAGCTATTTGTTTTGAGTGTCGGGTGTGTGATCGCGTTCGCGTACAAAAGTGTATTTTGGACTTTGTCCTTAATACTATAGCTTTATGCAATCGCTTTACTGCAAGTACACATGAAGTTTCGAGTCGGTTTTATTTTCATTAAAAGTGGAAGTGCTCAGGAACACCAGAAATATATCAACTATCCTATTCTGGTCTTAAATTTCCCCTTGTCAGTTCTATCTTGACTAGGCCGAAACTTTTCCTTGTCCGTTCTGTCTCGATAGGCCGCCTCCATATAAAGAGGGAAAAATGACTGACGTTCTTAACGACACCGTAGCGTATAAACATTTAATTTTTATTTTAATTCGACAATAACTTACAGCTTTGCACCTTTATTTAGATAAATTAAGTAGATGACCGTAGAGTTCCTTCTCTTTTTATATGGGAGCGGGCGTTCCAGGTGCAGACGTATCAGTTCTCTTGCTGCTGCTGTGCTGCGTTGTTTTATTACTTTTCGGGGTTATCGCGTTCCTTAATTTTGAACTTCCGTAAAAATTCTTTTATTCTCAAGGTTCGTCTCAAAGACCAAACTTTTATGAGATTTCCTCTTTAATGATTTCGCAGAATATAAGGATTCGAAAAGTTGATCCTGGCATGATCGCCAAAATGTTACGTGGTAAATAATGAGTATGGTTTTTTGTCTTAAGAACTTAATTGCAGATAGAAAGTCAGGATGTCTTTATTGCTCGAGGGTTAGAACAGAACTGAATATGCGCCAGGGCTGCACGCTACACTATGACCCTGTATTCTAGAGAGGGACGTATGGCCCAATGGTAGTTTTAGGAATAAGGTATGAGAGGCTCTCGTATCAATCGATAATCTAAAAATTATAATCAGCGATAAATATTTCTCGTCGATATCGTTCAAATTTCACATTTTTTTTGTAGCTATGGCCTTGTTAAACAATATTCACGAGTATAATTCCCACCTTCAAATTTTACCCATTTACTTATGGAATCTATTTTTCTAAAGATTAAGTCGCAGCTAACTGAAACGTGTGCTTCCCCTGCCGACGTAGTAGATATAGAACAAAATAAGCGTAAGATTTTTTTTGAATATTTTTTCTCCCAGTTATTTTCATTTGTTTAACGTGCATAATGCATGAAATTTTGTTTAATTTAATAAATAAAAGTTTTATCTAAATAGGGATTGCAGCAACAGTGTCGCCTGCAGGCGCATTAATACTAAATTCCTAGAAATATTTCTAAGAGGTATACAGGACTGTTTTTAGTTTTTCACTAAAACCATTACTGTATTTATTCGCAACTTTCAGATGTATATGCATAGCTAACTTCTGTGTCGAAATTGTTCACATATTGGGTTTTTTTTGCAAGTGTAAGAAGCAAACTTAGGCGGGTCATATTTGAAAAATGAGGTTTTATTCTTATTCTATTGCTAATCGAGAAAACACATGTTGAGTTTTAGCTCGATGTATCTTATGTTAACGATTCTGGATAAAATTTACAAAAAAGTTTTTTTTCTTATAGGAAATATCTGTTACATTTTATGGGGCTTGCGCCACCTCTATATAAAATTTTTAAACGCATTTCAGGGGGGGGTGGGTGAAAAAATAAGCAAAAATGTTGAATTATAAAATTAATTTAAAAATTATACATTTTTAAAATTATATTATTTTAAGCAATTAGCAAACTGTAGTTATATATAAAAAATTGTTCTAAAATCTTTTTCAATATACTCTTGCAAATGAAAAAAAGCATTAAACAATTTTCCAGGAATCTATTGCCAATTTTGTTATTTTCTTGGGAGTTAAGTTTTTCCTGCAATTTTTTGAAAATCTGGCAACAAAAAAATTACTTCAAAATCTTCCATCTTTTATTTTGAAAATTAAAAAAAAGAAAATATATTTTTCAAAATATTTTTTCAACAGGAAATTAATTTTTAGTTTACCCGGGAATTCCGATAAAATTATTGTATTCTTTTGAAGCTTTTCGAAAGGCTTAGAAAGATTCTACATATTGTGCTCTGAATCTTCTAAAATCTACGTTTTGTTTACAATTGTTAAAAATTGTTTCATGCTTTAAATTATTTTGGAATCTTTTCAAAACTTCTAAATATATCTCATACATACTCGATTTTTTCCAAAATAAATAGTTGAGTACATATTTTTCACAGTTTCTAATAAAAATTACGTTTGGTTAAAAATTCTTTAATTTAAAAAATTTTGGTGAAAATTCACGTATTTTGTAGAAAAAAAAATCTTCTTGGGTGAAAAATTATTCTCTTCGCTTTCAAATTGAACTACTTGGTCAATACAATTTTTTGTTCGAAAATACTATTTTGCGGTAGAAGACACATTGTTTTAAAAAAAATGCATTTATTTTGGTTGAAAGTTTGGTTGAAAATGTCTATTTTATTTAGATTGAAATAAATTTTTGAACTGCAAATATTACTATTCACTTTTTCTTGATAATTTATCTTTTTTTAATTGAAAATTTAATTATTTTGGAAGGTAAGAAAGCAAAAAGTGTCAATAGAAAAACATCTGGATCTGGTAATATCAAACACATTATTTTTTAAAAGAAGGTTAAATATTTTTAAAATTTGCCGATTAAAAAATTATTTAAGGGTAATTTTGAGAAATGCAATTATTTGGGAAGTGAACAGAGTCCATGATGTTAGTTAATAAGTTCTCAAATGTGGCCAAATTGTAGCTTCCGGGTTTTCCCAACTTAAGTAAAATATTGCATCAATAAATTAAAGCTACTGCAGAATATCTAAGTGGAATATACTAAAAAATTACCGTGATATAATTTTTTGTTTGTAAGTTATTGGCCTTTTATTCATATTAATTTTGGTCAGTTTTTACCTTCTGAGGATTATACTTTTAGTTAAGAATTTTATTATTAGGTTGCAAAATCAACAATTTGATGAAGAAATAATACTTTGTGTTTGATATATACACTATTCTATTATTCATCGAAAATTAGTTTTTTTTAGTGAATTATTATTATTTTCAATAAAAATTTAACTAGTCAATTTTTGGCCAAAAATCGTTATTTTTTCACAACGGAAATTCAACTACTAGGAAAAAAGTTGAATCACTTTGTTAAAAATTAATTTTTTTTTATTTCACGGTTCAAATCTATGGTTCAATATTGACATTTTCTTTCTTTCTTGACTAAAAAATTTTTACTTGTTGAAAACATTTCTTTTTTGTAAGAAAATCAAACTTCTGGGTTGAAAGTTAAACTAACTCTAACTAACTCTTTGTTTCGAAATTATATCATTTTGCTGAAGATTTGTCTTTTTGGTTAAAAATTAATATTTCAGAATTGGAAATTCTACTGCTCTGTAGAAATTTTATCTTGCAGGTTGAAAATTTGTGTTTTTTTTATCAAAATTTGAGCTCCTTTGTTAAAAAATTATTTGTGTGCTTGCAGATTCATCATGTTAGTAAAAAATTCATCTTTGGTTAAAAATTCAACTATTTTTTTAAAGCATTTATTTACTGAAAAATTATCCTTTTTCATTGAAAATGGAACTATTTGTTTGAAGGTATAGCTAGAATATAAATAATTAAAAGAAAGATTATTACGGACGGAATTCAACTCACTTTAATTATATGAACAACAACAAACCATTAGGTACTAAAAATGTCATTATATTCGCTAAAGTTAAAGGAATAAATAAAAGGATAACTTGAAAATATTTTCGATTTCAGTTTTGTGATTTTCACAGTGGTAAAATAAACAATTACCAAAAAATGGTTTTGACCATAGAATCGGATTTTGGGGGCATATGATACATTTTGCATTTCACACATTTGTAGAAAGGTACCTAAACAAATGAGTTTTTGTCCTGAAAAATTTAGAAAAGTCATGAATTTTTTTCCCACAAACGCTAGAAACTCGGGGTATGTTTTCAAGTATTTTTCTTTGCGTTCAGTATTTTACCTATGTCTGAGGTTATAAAAGTAGCTTTTATGAATACCAAAATTATTTAATTATTTATATTCCAATTTTACGATTTTTTTTTCTTTTATGGTATGCAAATTCATTATTTCTCACGCAAATAGCATACATAGATGAAATCCTTGTCAATTTTTCATATTTCTCTGCAGCTGAGCAGGTAAGCCAACTAATAGTAATTGAAGCCAAACGCGAGGGTGAAATAAAAATAGTTGAAGATTATCTGTCTCTCTCGTTGCCAGGGGTCACTAGGGTGTACTTCGGATTTTTTTTTATAGTTGTCGCTGCAGTCATTTGGGTGTTCAGTGAAACCTACCGTTTCGCCCGAAGGCGCTTCCTCAATCTTAAACATTAGCCCATGTATTACTCAACCAAGCTTTTTTTTCTACAATTCTTAATTGTTCCATTTAATATTTTAACCACATAATATAAATATCTAAATACAGAATCAAATAGAGAACTTTTTTCAAAAAATGGTCTGGTTCTTGTTTTATTTCAATTAATTGAAAATTGATGCATTTTATACGCCTGGGAAGTAGCAAACCGCTGCCATGAGTGTACTTATGGTGAGCAAACTATTGGGGCCTGCGGTTTCGTAGCAATGAATTTTCCCGCCCGGGGCGAAAAAGAATTTGCAGCCCATAATTCTCAAATCTGAATTTATTCGGGGCGATGGCCCCTTCGAACACCCCACACTAGCTACGCCACTGGAGGCCTGAATCTTAATATGAAACGGCAGGTTCGAGCCCAGGATTGAGATTGAGTGCCTGTCATGCCTCACTTAACTTTCCTATTGTTATAGATTACAGCCGGTTTAAAGCAATTAAAAATGATTAAATATTAAGCAATTTAATTTTAATATTCTGCATTAGGTACATTACATAACGACGAGGCGATTAAAAAAAAAGGAAGAAGAAAATCATAATTTTTCTATCTTTTTTCTTGAATCTTTACTTGTTTCAAATACAACTGCTTGTATTACAATTAATGTACTCTTGGTCAGAATTGATTAAATGTTTTGCTTCAAGATTGATATTTTGTGGTCTAAATTCACTGCTTTTTATTTGAAAAGTCAAAATATTATTCACAGAAAGCGGAGGAACCTACTTTTTCGAGGTAATTCTTTTACCATTGTGTGGAGTAGTACATTTTTCTAAAAGCATTTTGTAATTATTTAAACAATTATTTATTTTTTATTTTCTCAATTTCTAAAAATTGAGACAGATATCTCCACTTTTTCTCAATTCTTATCCTATGCTACGTTTTGTTAAATAATTGCATAATTTTAATACACTTCTTTTAATGAACTTGTTAATTGAGTAAACAAATATAATTTGCTTAAATAACTGGTTTTCTAAAAATGCTTTTGAAATCGTTTTTTCTGAGTTTACCATAATATTTAATGATTTCGAGGACTAGTAAATTCTGCTAAAGGCTTAATGTTCTTGTTTATAAAATTAATTTTTTTGTTCTCTTTGAATTTTAATTCAATTAAGTATGGATAATTTGCATCAACAAAACCACAACGTAAACAAGCAGAAAACAACAACATCAACGTAAAGTTGCTTGGGATACTAGTTTAGAATAAGTGGACATTCCTGTCTCAATTGTTAGAAACTAGAAAAATAGACAATATATAATTGTTTAAATAATTAAAAAATGTTTCAAGAAAAATGTACTACTTCAGACAATGACAAACAATTACACTTCAATCATAAAACACGATTATTTTTTACAATGATTTGGCAAAAAAAACAGTTTTTTCTACTTCCAGGCCAGATATATTTCTAAATTTTACTAAAGAAAACTGGCTGCTGTATTGATTAAGGTTTAAAGTGTTGACTACCGTAAGACATTGACAGTTTATTGTAGTGGAATTTTAAAGGTAAGCTTTAAGTTCGATTTTGGGTCACGAATATAAGTAAATATTCTCTAACACTTTTTTTTAAATTAATGGTGTGGAGGATTATCCACTGGATGGTTTATATTCTCTACTCTATAATGCATCCTGATTGAGCGGTTGATACCTACTGGAATTTCATTGATTTCTCTTGTGCTCAACGGGGTAACCCTTTCACTTCGAATGTTTATTTTCGCTCGCTTCCTAGCGCGAGGTTGATTTGTATATATTCCAGCGAGAGAATCATGACTATTCAATATTGCAAAAACATCACCATCGGATGTTGATAAAACAATTTGTTCTTGGGTTGGCGCAGGCCCAAACGTGCTCTTTCCCGTTTTTACTTTAATCAAACATCCTGCAGGAAAAGTGTATCTTTGAAGTTTGAATATCTGATGGTGATTCTTGAAGGAAATAAGTCTAACAAATCTAAGCTGTTCAAGTCCATTATAATTTCCGCCAGGAGAAGGAAGCCTTATATGTGGAGCAATAGGCCTGACAGGATCATTGGCTCTTGCAGGAGATCTGGACCTAGCACGAAGAACAGGCTCGGCAGGAGGAACAAATATTTCAGGTCGATCATTGCTTTCAGAATAATGAGAAATTCTGACACGAGTAGTATCAGGAATAGAGTCGTCTTTAGGGAAAATATCGAACTGTGAACTTAAATCTGCAAGAAGAAAAAGGGGAATTTAATATTTTTAAGATATTCTGGTACCACCGGGTGCAATTATATCCACTTGTCCTTATTCCCAGCAGGACAATTGTCTAATTCTTACTAGAAGTACTGGACTCATAAGTACTAGTCAGCACCCTCTGAATTTCAGGCACTCTAAAAATCGATTCATTATTCCTATATAATTATTATTGGTTTGACAAATAAGTCTGTTAGTTTTTTTGGTAGGCAATTAATAATTTATGAAAAATCAGGGGCTTTTCGCTGAATAACCGATTTGTGAGATTTTTGACACTCTACCTATTGTTCAGTCTTGGTTATGATGTTATTCCTTATCCTCTATATTCACCTTACTTAGCAGCCCCTGATGTCCAATTATTTGCATCGTTATACAATTTCCTGAAAGAAAAAACTTTCACTCATAAGGGAAGTGTCAAAAGTTTCTAAAGTCTGTTTTCATCAAAAAGTTCTAGACTTTTTTTGAACGTGGTACAATGAAGTTGGTTAAAAGATTGCAAGAGGTAATAAAGAGGAAAGGAAATTATGTAATTGATTTAAGTTTGTTATCTCTATGCAATCAATAATGAATAATTTTCTACAAAAAACTGAACGGACTTATTTGTCAAAATAATAGAATAAAAAAAGTAGGTATAGTTAGGAATTCGCTCGCAGCTTAGGGCGCGCTTAGGGCTCGCGTCTGTTGAACCTCGTGCTCGTTAATATATTTACATATCTGGCACTTTTCGCTCAATAATGTATTTAACTCGCAAATGCGATTAACTTCACAATATGCATTAATATTGAAACAAATGTATTTTTATCATCACGTTATTATTATTCAAAATGTGCGCATCCTTTAAAAAACGTTTTTATCTTAAATATTTTATGGGAGCTTGTTTTGTTTATCCAAAGAATTAACATGTTAATTTTCAATGTTATATTTTACGATTTGATCGAAAAGTCCGCATCATAACAAGAAATAATTACTCGTAGTAAGTACATTCTTTTTTGGCAAACAGTTTTTACCTAATAATCTTTTTTCTTATCTTGTGTCGCTTTTCACAAGTGTTTAAAAAAATTCTTATTGTTATTTTGTACCATTACAGCAAAAGCTACGCATCCTATGAAAAACTAATTATGACAAAACTTTTATATCTTTTTTTGTGCATCATTCTTGTCTATTCATCTTTTTCCGTAGCTTGTTTCGTCTATTCTAAAATATTTATTTTTTATTTTTGATGTTGATTTTTTATGAATAAAACAAAAACTACGCGTTTTATGAAAAAATAATTAACAACAAATTTATTCACAATTTTTAGGGGGGTAAAACTTTTTTCTATTAATTTTTTTAGTATTTTGCATTGCTTTCCCACAAATTTAATTTTCCTTTTTTTAAAGTAATTTTTCACAATTGAAACAATCACTATGTTTTCTATTTAAAAACGGTACACAGCAATTTTTTTGCTTTCTTTTGGGTGAATAGTTTTTATCCTTTTTTGTAGCTTGGATCGTTTATCCAAAAATTCTATTTGATTATATTTTATGTAATTTTTTATAGAATAAGACGAATAATACTTCTTCTATCAAACAGTAATTCACAAGAAATTCGTAGATATTTACGGGTGTATAATTTTTTTTAAATTATATTTTTTGTACATTTAACAAAAACAGGGGTGGAGGGTTACAGTTTACAAAAATGCAGTACCTCCTGTTGGTAGAATGTAAAATTGTTAGAAATGAAACTTTAAGGGTTTTTACGACCTATAATAAATTTCCTTGATAGAAATCTGCGCATGCGTAGTGGAAGTTGACGCCAGGTTTACAGCGATTGATTTACTATTTTGAAACAGGTGTTAAGAGCGTACCGTCACGAATTTAAGACATTCAATTACTTTTGAATGAGTTTAAAGAACAAACTTGTAAAGGCTTGAAAATGCTAAAGCTACTCAAATTTATCTGCACCTAAAGTTTGTTTGAATTTTTACCTCTTGAAACAATACATAGCGCGAAGCTTTTATAATTATTAGGGTTCAAATATTATATGGAGAAAATGGCTATTTTCGGGCAGTTTAAACACATTTTCAAAATTGTAGATAAATTGTATGATTATATTTTCCAGTAAAATTTAAGCTGATTATTGAAGCTAAGACCAGAGTATAGACAATCCCCGTTATTTTTTAAGCAGAGAACACGACTACTTGTGTCGTAGCACACAAGATCTCTGCTCAGGCTGCCGATTTTGTCAAAGAAACCAGAAAATATTAAATGAAAACAATTAATTTGATTAGAGAAGTTCCCTGTCAGCAAATCAAAAGCAAATATGGCTCAAGGAAATGGGGAAGACAAGTGTGGAAAACCACTTCCACTCAATGCCTGTCCAGAGTTGAAGGCCCCCAGATCCACACAGCGAATTCAGGAGGCACATGCTTTGGAAGTTTGCTTAAACTGTTTACAAAGGGTTCACTCTGAAAGTGAATGTAAGCTTCATGCAGAGACTGTTTTCAGAAGCACGATACATTTCTGCATTCGAAAGTTCGTTTATTAAAATTATCTCTTTCTGACGTTTTGGCTACCACTGCGTGTCTTTTTCAAAGAATCTGTACTTTTTATCTTGTAAAAAACCAAGAATATTAATTTTGGAGTCAAGCATCTGTCAATAGTTCATGTCATTTAAAAAAATAATAATGACATGTGATACCAAATTGAATTAAAATGTAACGAAAACTATATAATAGAAAAGCCAGATAAAAATTGTTGATGCTTTTTAAAATAAAAAACTACATCTTAATTGACGGAAATCCTTACGATTTTTTTTTAATCACTAAAATTACATTTCTTGTTCATGGCTGAAGTCACGAACGACCTTCCAGTCTTAAAAGCAGCGATGGTTTATACCGTCCAATATTAAACTCGTAAATCCGGAGTATCAGGTACGAGGCCCTGTTGACATTTCCTTTCGACTAGACTTTTTCGTGAACTTAACTGCGAGGGCTAAGTCATCATGAGCAGATTAGATAACCAGGTAGAGAATCTCTGACCTTTACAAGAAGGATTCAATCAACAGAGCATTCTATTTACCGAGGCAGCTCTGTGTTAAGAACGCTTTAAAACCAATATCACACTAAGTGAAGATGAAAATTTAACTATTAGATTTATTCTGCGTGAGGATACACCGATTCAAGGTGCTGATTCAAGCTACGCTGTGGAAACCAGACAGTTTGACAAGTAAACTATGCCTTTTTGCGATGCATCTTCAAAAAACTATCTCTAGTTGTTCGTAGAATGATTTATTATTAGTACTTGTCAGTAACTTATGAGAATATACAATGTGTTCTGTGGAGAGATGATCAAACCAATCCTTACAGAAGAAGCAAATATAATCAAGGGCAGATACCACTCAGCAGCCAGGCTCATTGCCGATGACTTTCACGTGGACGTCATGATCACCGGTGCTTACGCCTTTAAGGCTACTTGGAACAACCACATACAGGTGGAGTTATTATTAAATGAGATAGGACTCAACCTTTGCAAGTGGTATTCTATCAGTACAGAGCTGATAGATAAACAGAACCACAATTGTTCAACGTCCTTTCAGATGGTCAAGTTTGACAGTCAAACAGAGTCAAAAACATTAGGAATCCGCTAACATTCATTAAAAACCCATTTACAATAAAATATCAACATTGATATTAAATCGAGAAACGTCCTTAAGATAAGAATTCTGTTATAAGTCTCAGATATTTGATCTTCTTGGCTTAATAGTAATAGCTATAATACCAAACAAAATTCTCATGCGAAAACAATGGAAACGGAATCTGAAAAATAAACTCTGCCAAATATGGAAATTTATGGAGCCTTTCTGCTTGCAGAATTAGTTTAGACAGTCAAAGCATCTCTACAGGTGGCGGGTCTTTACGATACATTCTGGAAAGACAGCGAAATTTTCCTATCATGCCTCACAAGCGAACCGAGGAATTGAAAAACCTTTATCACCATCAGAGTCAGCAAGATTTAACAGCTCACTGCGGTCAGTCAGTTGGAACATGGACACTGACCCTGTAAAGGACAAACACCAGAAGAAGTGTCTAAACAGAGGAAACAGACCATGTTCCATCTTAATGTGCCGACGTAACCCATCTCTGACTATCTCTGTACTCTATGATGCTTGCTATAGAAAAGGTGTGAACGAATCTATCTTCAACTTCGAACTCCATCGGACATTGTCTGTTTTAATCAAATCGGGCAACGTAAAGAGTTCATACCAGAGCTTAGATGTTCAGAACGAAAGGCTCCTATCAGATCTAAAAATCGCTTGATTGGATTGAATAATTTTATCGATAGCGATGGACTTCTACTTTATTCTCCACGTTCACTACATTTCGACAAACTCTGGAAAGCTGGATTTTCTTTCGTCCAACACTATCTACGTAGAGTCTTTGGGAAATTTACTGTTTACTTTCGCGGAATACTGCACAGTTCTGACACAATTCGAGGCAATTGAGGAATTGCGTCAGTTAGTAGTTTTAGGAATTGCTAAGCCGAGGGTTATTAAAACGCGGCTTTGCTTCATTCGGAATTTTGAATAAGATATTAGCGTGATTTTGTTTTACACTCAATTTCTTGCTAATTTTACATTTTTTTAACCGGTTTTGAAGTGTAATGGCCGAATTTATCCGTTGCAGAGACTGAGTTCACTCCTTTTATTTCCTTTTGTATTCCTAATGAAAATTTAATGCAAAAACAAGAGAAGGCTATGGTCAAAAAAAGGTTCCTCGAAGTAGGCCCTCCTGGTTGCAGCCTTAAGACAAGATAACAAAATTACAAATTAGAGTTTTCTAAAAGCATCTCAGTTTCTTGAAAAAATTATTGAAATAAGCAATAAATAATGGCAGCCGTTTTTACAATTGCCTATAATGGCCATACTCCGTTTTTTCGGAATGAAGCCTATTTACTCCTTTTCTAATGTTATAAAAATATCAATTTTTAGAAAAATGGCTACAATAACTGGTTTAGGGAAACTGACGCTTAATATACGTTTAAATTATAACAATCTTGTTGGAAGAAAGTTACATAGTTTGGAAAAATTTAGACCTTTTAGTGTATTCCAACAGGATTTTTATTATCTATCATGACCTCAGACAAGACAAGATATTGGAATGCATTTTTAAAAAGAGAAAGACAATTTTCCATTAAGTTGCTATATAGACGTTCATAATTAAATCATGAAATTACTGCACCAAGAAAAAAGAAATAAAATTTTGACACCGAGGAAATGCAAATGCGACGATAATAAATGCACTTTCAACATTTACTTTAATTTAAAAATTATCACACAATTTATGAAGCCGATTTATTTCTGACTTACATGCTCTCCTTTCTTACACAAATATTGCGCTCTCTACCTTGGCATAATCCACCCATAGTTTCTGTTATACCTTGTCTCTCTTATTCTCTCCTCTCCTTCTGCCCTCTCTTTCTCCATGCCATTCTTTTGAACCAACTCATATACCTTCCTTCCTTCCTCTTGCATTCTGCTAACTTCATCCATCTGCAATCCATTCGTTCTAAAATACCTTTCCCTCTCCACCTCCATCTTTGCACCACTATGTCTGTTCTCTTTTTCCCACCAACACTCCCCAGCCAATTTACTTTCCCCCTCTTCCAAAAATTTCTCCTCATATTTACTCGCTCGACTCCCTGTTATAATTCCTAAACTCGTTCTTGCTGTCTCCCTCCTGACAATATAGTTCGGCGTATTCCTTGCCAACCCCTGTATCCACTTTACATACCTCTCCTGTCAAACAATTTCATTCTCCTTTCAAAATCATCTCAGAACAATCTCTTCCCCAGCCCTCCCCCCTGCCTCATCACAACATTTGCCCTTCTCACTCTTCCTTTTTTATGACCATCCACTCTCCCATTTCTTCGAGACAGGAAGCTCAGGTACACAAACTCTTTTACCTCCTGTACCGCTTTTCCCTTCCACTTCCACATCCGTCCCCTATTTCTCCCACCTACTTTCCTGAACACAATAACCTTTGCTGTTAGAAAAGCCTCTTCGCTCTTTGCTAACAGCACTGTGTCATCTGCATATGCGAGTGACCATATCCTGACTCCTGACTAAGCATGGAGGTGTTGTTGCATAAAAGGGCTGCCAAAAGGGCAGTAGAATGGATGAAGGGGGTGTTGGGTAAGATAGAGAAGAAGAGAAGGAAGGAGAAAGAGGAATGGAGAAGGAAAGATTTAAATAGGAGAGAAAGTATATGTAAGAGAAATGTAAATATTGTAAATAGTTGTTAAGTATTAGGTGTAAGCCACGGAGACAGAGGCTGATATTGCGAGGCATAGCGACAAAACAGCGAAATGCGTGCGAGGAAAAGCGAGGAAGGTCAGGCTATAGGAGCGAGCGGGCCGAAAAATAAACGTTTATCTATCTCTATCTAATTTCGATTTATTCCTATCGTTTATTCGACCCGTTTGACTCATATGCACTGATATTGAAACAAGTGTATTTTTATTGTCACATTTTTATAATTGAAAAAAGTACGCATCCCATGAAAAATTTTGTTAATTAAGATTTTATTGTACCTTGTTTCATTTTTCGGAAAAAAAAAATAATTTTTTTACTACAATATTATTTTTTGTGATTTGAATAAATTGTAATGTTGTTTCTATTTTCAATTTTTTTTGTGAATAAAACAAAAACTGCGTGTGAATACTTTGAGCTGTTTATTGTTTGGTATTGCTTGTGTCGCTTATCTACAAAAATTTTTTCCTAAATTTTAATGTTGATTTATAACAAGCAAAACGAAAAATACTCGTACCAACAAAAAGTAATTCACAAGTAATTTTTAAATAGTTTACGGTTCCATAATTTTTGTTCATTGTATTTTTTACTATATGGCACAGTTTAACCGAAAAATTAATTTTGTGCGCTTTCATTATTTCTTGTGCGATCAAAATTAGAATTTTTAATTATTCAAGAATATCGGAAAAAATGTAATGATAATCTTGTAAGGCTCTTAAAGGAAAATGTTTTGCTTTTCTTGACTTTTTCGCACATCTTGCCTGATTCGGCTTGAAATTCTCATTTTCCTTTATTTTTTTGAATTAAAAAAATTCTGTAACTCTGATAGTTTTCTTTTTATCGAAAAAAGTGCTTAAGATACATTCTTGAACTTTTTGATCACTATAAAAAACCGAACATTAATACTTTTAATCTCGTAAAAAACGGTCTCAAAAGTTTTCTTCTTAATAAGAAACTGAGCATGCGTGGTTGATGTTGAAGGCAAGTTTACAGCCAGTGATTCCTCCTTTTGTAACAGCTGTTAGGAGCGCGCCGTCACGAATTTTAAACATTCAGTTACTTTTAAAGGAGTTTAAAGAATAAAGTTCCGATAACGAGGAAATTGTAAAACTAGAACAAAATGTAGCTACTTCTAAACATTTATTAAATTTGCGATTTGTAAAACAAGTTACGAAGCCAGGGATTTATAATTTCTTGGGTTGAATTATTACGTTAAAAAAATTTATATTTTCCGAAAGTTTGAACATATTTTGAAAATTACAGATGAATTGTATTATATTATTTACCTGTAAAATTGAAGATGATTACCAAAGGAAAAAACAGAGTATCAACGATCCTCATTTTTTCAATGCAGAGAAAAAAAACAATTAATTTAAATTAATATATTAAATGTAGGGATAAATTTGGTTAGAAGATTATATAGTGTATCCTATAGTCTTTATCTCAAAGATTACAATCACGTGGTTTCTTCTGGTATTTATTCACATTTGTGAGCACATTTTATTACAGTCAGTTTCAAGAAGATTTAGTTAAAAAATTAGTTAAAACTGAATTTAATAAATTGTTAACCTAAAAAAACGAATCCATAATTAAAATTATGCATGTCAAACACAAAAATTAATTTCTAATCAACAAGTTAAATTTTCTACCAAAAAAAGAAAATTTTTTAATTGCAAAATATGGATTTCCAATAAAAGACAGAATAGTTAACTTCATTATTCAAACTTCTATATAAAATCCGTATGTAGCAGGAGCTCCCGGCCGCTCAGCAGAATTTAAGCTTTAAAATTATAGCGTGAAGAATAATCTCGAGTTCCAAGAGATCAAAAATTAATAGAGTGCATTGAGAGAGAGAGAGAGAGAGAGAGAGAGAGAGAGAGAGAGTATGTATAGTTTGGTTAGCGCAACACTAGTAGGGATTTCAAAGAAATTCTGATATAGGGCTCCCTGATATAGTTCTTCCGAGAATTGTCGCCGCGACGCAAGTAGAATTAGAAGGAGCTGCTCAAAATGTTTAAAGAAAAATGAAATAGTTCAATTTTCAGTAAAAAAAATTTATTCTTGATGCAAAAAACTAGTTTTAACCAAAGAAATTACATTTCAGCAAAAGAGAATAATTTTCTATAAAGAAAAAAAATTTACAGGATACTACCTTACTTAAAATATTCAAATAAACAAATTCTTGAAACAAGTGTTAAATAATATGGATGACGTTGAATATTTTACTTTTATTGAACATGAAGAAATATTAGAGCCTGATTTTGCATTGGTGAATGCTGATGTTGGTAGTTTCAACTTATATCAAAATGATAATCGAAATCCTAAACATCTGCTTCGAGTTAACGCCTAACTGCTGACACTTCTCAAACAGGGTGGAAGAAATTTGAGACATTTCAAATTGTTTAACAAGTTCAAAAGTGGCAATTTTGATGTGAGAGACGCTGACCGCGGCAAACCACCGAAATCGTTTGAGGACGTCGAATTGCAGGCTTTGCTGGAT
>NC_046657.1:154359620-154361045 GCF_010883055.1 Belonocnema kinseyi
CCTGAAAGGTGGACAAAATGTGTAGCCAGCGAGGGCGCATACTTTGAATAAAATATTTGTTATCATTCTCTTGAAATAAGTGTGTTTTTTTCTTGAAAAAATGCCGGTTTCATATGTATACACCTGGTATAAATTAAATCCGAATTTGGACCACACATAATACTAAATATTATTTTAACTTTTTTCAATTATGGTTTCAGATAATGATTGGGTGCCGGCCATCTGCTAAAATTTTACCGATTCCATGAGGTCACCCTGCATGTGAATAATTCTGTTTAGAAGAATAAGAACGTCTGCCACGAGGAACATTATGAATAGGGTCGCCATTATGAAAAACATTAATGCTAGTGTAAAGTATTTTGGGGGACTTTTTTATGGGAATGAGAGAAAGAGCGATAATGTGACTAGGGAAGAGTGTGCCGTGTTTACCTCACCGGATGAAAAGAGACAGAGTGAGGAAGATTGATTCTGGGAATAAAAAAATATAGAAAGGAGTGACAGGTGATCAATCCTTATTAGAAGAATATTGCATGATACTAAAATCTAGTGTTATTTTCAGGGTCTTCCGGTTCACACCTTGTTCAATTTTATAGTAAGGTAGACGGCAAATTTTATCGCGGAAGGGTGCAGAGAATACGGAAAGACGACACCGCTTTAGAAGAGAGGAATTTCGAGTTGGAGAGAAAACCAACAGTGTGACTAAAATATCGCTTGGATCGTAGAGGCTTGCACCAGAGTTGGATTAGGAGTATGAAGTTTTGCGAGGATCTTTCCGATCTCTTCCCGATTTGGTGTGAGTGATTTTCTGGTGCGAGCTGTGGGAGAAGAAGGTGTGCTTGTTGTAGATAGAAAGGGAAATAGTGGTGAGAAAAAAATGGTGAGTGGGAGAAGGTTTTGGTGGAGTATTCAGAATTGAAGTAATGACCGCCGGATTTACCAATGAAGAAGGTGGTTTGATGTAATCTCATTTCTCTACGAAGGAACTGGGTGCGCACTTTTCGTCCGAGGTAAGCTGGTCGATGCCAGAGCAGTGATCCCAGATCTGAAACGAGATGTGGTCCAATACTATGACAGGGCTATGCCCGTGTGAATATAGCAGGAGACGCTGTAAATGACTGGGTTGCGCGCGCAACCCATTTCTCCTCTTCTGAATTTGAAAACTCGAAGATGCACGATTGCCGGTCGGAGCACTTCGTCGATTCTATTTATATATCTATCTGCTAACTGCTTTGAAATAAATTCAGGAGATTGAGATATGCGTATAGTTTGAGGTTATGTTATTTCACGTATAAAATATAAATTATATAAATATTAATACCATTGATAAAAAGAGATATTTCGGGTTTCACTCGTGTAAAAAACTACGAATTGTTTGCCGACGTTTCGTGAACATTGCAGTTCACATCTTCAGGGCTTTTCAGGTCA
>NC_046657.1:154361145-154380336 GCF_010883055.1 Belonocnema kinseyi
TATAATTATGTTATATTATAATAGTCTTATTTATATCTTGATCCGCATTTGAAAGAAATTGGCGATTTTGGAATTCATCTCGTTTGGATAAAAACTCAATTAATTGATTGAAAAATTAATTATTTTGTTAAAAATGTAACTATTTCGTAAAAAATTCCTCTTTTCTATCAAAGTTCAACTACTTTTTAAAAATTTTTATTTTTGTTTATTTTAAGGTTCATCTCTTTCGTTGAAAATACATTTTTGAAACTGACAATCAATGCTATTTTTGATTAAGAAATCATGTGTTTTGTTATAAGGTCGTCGTTCTTTACAGAAATTAAATTGTTTTATGGAAAATTTATACTTTTTGATTAAAAATTACATTTTTCGGTTGAATTATCAACTATAAATATGTTTTGGTTGTAAAGTCGTTGTGTTGTAAAAGCAACTATATTGTTAAAAATTAAAATCATAATTTTTGGGTGGAAATACTCCTTTTATTTTTAAAATTAAACAATTTCGTTGAAAGTTCATGTATTTTGTTGGAAATGGACCTTGTTTTGTAGAAATTTAATCTTTTTGGTTGAAAATGTATCATTTTTGGTCAAAAATGCAATTGTTTAGTTAAAACATCAACTGTTCATCTTCTTCGGTTTGAAAGTCGATTATGTCACAGGAGTTGAACTACTTTTTAAAAAAAATACGTTTTTTTAACACGGTTTTTTAATTATGGTTGAAAATTTAACTATTTGGTTGAAAGTTTATCTCTTTCATTGAAAACACATATTTTTCGCTTAAAAAATTCAACTTTTTGTAGATAATTGGTCTTTTTACTTTAAAATTAAATAATTTCTGTAAAAATTCATGTATTTTCTTTAAGATTTGTCTTTCTTTGTAGATCATCAATTTTCTTGGCCGAAAATTTATCTGATTGGTTGAAAATTTAACAACTTTGTTTAAAATTAATTGTTTCTGTTGAAAATTATTTATCTTTATCTGAAAATGTAACTATTATATGATTGATTAAAAATTAATCGTATATATTGGTTAAGTTGGAAAATCGTTTTTTTTATAGAACATTAATCTTCTTGGTCAAAAATTCACCTCTTTCCTTGAAAATTTAACAATTTTGTTGAAAATTCGTTTTTTTTCTTGTTCAATTTAATTTTTTAGCACAGTTTTTATCTGGAAATTGTACTATTCCATTTTTGGTTGAAACTTTATCCTTTACATTTTATTAGTTAAAACACCAATTATTTGATAGAAAATTAATTTATTTTGTTGAAAAGTAAACTTTTGGGTTGAAAATTGATTTATTGTGTTAATTTGATTTTTTTCCTAAAATTAAAAAAACTGAAAACTCAACTGTTCGGTGAAAAAATTTTCTGTTTGGATGAGTTCAACAGTTTTTAATAAAAAATGTAAGCCTTTTTTATGAAGATTCATAATTTTAAATGGAAATTCATCTCCTTCGTTAAAAATTTAGGGATTTGGTTGAAACTTCGTTTCTTTTTTATTTGAAAATGAAACTGTTTTGTTACACCGTTCGATTTTTAAAATTGTCAATTTGTAAATAAAACTTTTAAGTTTGGATTTATAAATAAAAATGTAAAAATTAATAATATTAAGCCACTTAAAATAACCGAATTCAATTTATAATTTAAAAAGTTTCCAATTAAAAAAGAATTGTAATTAATCCATTTTTATTGATCAAAATTATACAGTCTTTAACATTAAAAAATGTATTCATTTATCCTTTAATTCAAAGCATTAAAAGTAAGTTTATATTTTTAACCAGAAGTCCTTGAACTATTCCGTTTAAAAATATGTTTACACTGTTTTGTAAAAAAATCATCTTTTTGGCTTTGAAATTCAACAATTTAAAAAAAATCCTTATTGACTGAAAAGTCAACTCTTGTGTAAAATTAATATCTTTTTGGATGAGTTCAACAGTTTTTAATTAAAAATTAAAACTTTTTTTGTTGAAGATTTATCATTTTAGTTGAAAATGTAATTATTTCGTTCGAAATTTGTTATTCTCTTTTTTTTTGCTGTAAATTTAATTATTTTGATAGCGAGTTAATTTCTAACATTTAAAATTGGCAAACTAAAATTTTTATCTCTAAATAACAATGCAAAAATATTAATCTGGAATAACTTAAAATAAAAACAATATAACTTTTATTTTAAAAAGTTTTAAGTTAAAAAATTAATTTAATCGTTCAATTTTTAATGTTACGAACTGAAAGTTTTTTGAATTATTATCATTTTGAACCTTAAAAATAATAGCGTAATTTGTATTTTTTAACCAGAAGTCTCTAAAATGTTGAAGCCATAAAAATTTTAAAATGGTAATTTCGTATTTTAAAATAATTTAATTGAAAAAATTGTAAAATTAAAAGGTGTTAAAAGTTTGTGTTTTATACGTATGAATTATTGAGCGTTTGAATAAAATATTTCTGAATTAAAAATTTGTCAAGCTTCAGTTTTAAAAGTTTAAAATTCAAAAGATTTCCACCTCAATAAAAATCATTTTCAGATTTAAAATTTTTAATTTTATAATTTCATTCTGAATTGTGAACTGGAACAGGAAATTTTTTTAAACAATTGTATGTATTTCTGAACTGGATCAGAGATTTTTTGAAAAAAAAAACAATTTATATCTGGGACAAGCCATTATAAACAACTATTAAAAACTATACAAATTTGAACAGAGTGGTTCGAAATAGAAAGCTTTGAATTGTTAAAATTGAAATTAGCTAAATTTTAAGTTTGAACGCTACAATTTTAATTTAGAATAATATTAAATATTAATTTAAAAGTTTAAATTATTTGAAATAATTTGAAACACGGTGTAGATTTTTGCAGATTTAAAAAAAGCTTTTGAGAATTGTAAAATATTTATAAGGAATAACAAAAATTGTTACGATTGCTAACAAAATTGAAAATTATTTTTTAGTTTGCAAAAGCATCGAAATCTGGAAATATAAAAATCTCAATCTCCTGAATTTATTGCAAAGCAGTTAGCAGATAAATATATAAATAGAATCGCCGAAGTGCTCCGACCGGCAATCGTTCACCTTTGAGTTTTCAAATTCAGAAGAGGAGAAATGGGTTGCGCGCGCAACTTAGTCATTTACAGCGTCTCCTACTATATTCACACGGACATAGCCCTGTCATAGTATTGGACCACATCTCGTTTCAGATCTGGGATCACTGTGCCAGAGGGCGATTGATCGGACTGTATGGCGGCTACTGCAGCAGACCTCGTTTATCTTACGGTGTGTCTCTGTCCTTAAGCATATGCCTCTACCGAAAGGTTAGTTGCAGCCAAAATCCTCGGTTGAGAGTCTCGAAAATACTCCCGGTATCTCTCGATGGATCCAGTTGGTACAATTGTGCATGAAAACATAATTTTTATAACGATGTCATGACATTAAACACTTTTTCTATGAAATGTTTGATCAATATTTCAGGACAGCTATTCCTTTATTATGTTTCAATACGTCAATTTTTTTTTGTGATTTTCTAATGTAATTTTATGACCCCTTAATAAGAAGTATAAGATACTTTATCAAAATTATGGCCTATCTAGAAGTCTAGCACTACTCTAGTAAATTTGCCGGAACTACTATTTCGTGAATTATCAAAACTTTTGGCTTTGTTAAGATTCGCCATTCATTGTGAATAGAAAAATGATTCAAGTCTAGTAATAATGATAAATTAAGTTAAGGGAATACATGATATGACCTTTAGTTGAACTATCTTACAGATTATGATTATGCTTATTCTACTAATATAAATGGGCCACAAGATAAAATATAGATACATAATTGTTTACACAAGTGATTAATCTAAATAGTTTTTTTATATTTGATCACGTAGGTTAACGTGATCAGTGAAAAACAGAAGCGCCCATCTTGGAAATTCTATCAAAGAAAAAATATCTTTTATTACGAAAAAATGATTGCCTCAGGTCATTATCGAAAGCAAAAATGTATATATCCCAACCATTAAAATAATAATTTTAAAAAATAAATTAATAAAGAAATAATAAACTTTCAAAAATTAAAGTCTTTTCAAACAGTTTTTATATAAATTTCTGAAAAAACTTGTATGCTAAGATTGTGAAAAATGGATTAATAGATAAGGTTACCAAATTTGTATTCACTCTTAAGTGCCCTACCTCCCTTCTTCACTTCACCAGCCACTTGTAGGACCTACATAGCCGACAAAAACGACATCTCACTGATCTCAGAGCTTTAGACAGCTCTCGAAGAATTCAATACTTCTTAAAACGGGCTTGCCAAAATGCAAAATTATCTGCAGGGACTCCTTCTGCTCGGCCTGAAAACAAGATGAGGAAATATTCTAAAGACTCTCTCCAAATCGGGAGTCAAAACTGCCGAAAGTTTGGGAAACACAGGACGCAACATTCCCACAGATTAATAACCACGTCCTGGTGAAAGGTGTTTTCGCATCGGGTTTTACGAAAGCGTGCCCTAATTTACACCAGTTGGACAGCCTGAGGGAAGAAATCTATATGGAAATTGACGCTTAGGATCTCCGCTGGACTGAACCTGGCGATTCAGAGGAGTGAGTGTCTCCGAAGGTGTCGCAAAGTTTTCTGGTACTCCACAAATTCGGTCGTCGTTCTGAGGTGTATGACGTTTCATATGTATAATATACAGAGCTACTCTTGGAGGATTTACTCAAATAGAGAGAATATTAGACTGAAGTGGACGAACTAGATTCTAGCTGCAGGTCTCCTCTAACCCTCGGTTAGGCCCACTGAGGCTCTAGATCACAGAGATTATTTGAGGGCGGCCATAGTCTTCCGGTTAACCCTCCAGGGATTCATAAGAAAGAAAGAAGATATACAATCGACTACGCGGTGCATTGTATTGGACGTCCTCCTTTTTATGCCTAATAGGCAAGAGTATTCTATCTAGTTATAGGCAGATGACTTTGCCATGCTAATGTCAGTGGCTAATCAGAAAACGTTTCTGGGTCTTAAAATATCGGCACTGGGTGTATTTCAGCTCTGGTGAGCAAGTTCAGGGTTCTTGTTAAATCCGGAAAAGATCAGCCTGGTCATTTTGATGAGAAAGTACAAAGTGGGCCCCACCCGTGTTTATTTTAAAGGCCATCTGAATCCGAAAACAGCCATCTTTACTAAGTGTTTTTGAATCTCAGCGGGTTTCTTTGTTATGAACGTTCTCAGAACATACCACTCAGATGCCAGGCGTCTCAAGTGGCCCTCGCCTACTCTGCCATTCGGCAGTCACGCTAGAAAACCGAAAAAAGAAAAAAATGGTCAAAATATGTTGGACTGAGCGATGGGTTTGATGCAATCAGTCAGATGCACATTTTCCAAGCCTCAAGCACGATAAGATAGCGGGCTCATATTTATAGAAACGTACTATGTGAAAAGACAGCTTTTTTTTTAAAATTGATCATAATTATCAAGAATCTGTTTTAAACAAATCAATGAGTTTAAAATGAATTAAAAATAATTTTCTGAGGTCGAGGAAACGCAAATCTTAAGATATTAGATTTGCATCGAAATTACTAGGTTGAAAAAATAGTTGTTTGCGGCATGTTTGAACGTATTTTCGAGACTATAGATATATTATTTTAACCGAAGGAATTAGAGAATTATTTATAATAAAAAGAGCAGAGTATAAACTATCCTTATAATTTACAAGTGTAAAAAAAATCATTTTTGTATTAATTTGAAGAGAACCGTGAAGTGAGCAGTTTTTTAAATCTGTTTCTTAAAAAGGCTGTCTGGGTCATTGAACAAAAGTTGAAACCTTGAATACCATGACACATTAATCTTTTAATTTAATTAATAGTTACATGTGATGTTTAAATCCGACTTTAGATTACAAACAATATTTAATATTATTTTAAACAATTTTTTTCATTAATGCTGCTAGGTATTACACAATAGAGGGTTTTGACGCTGTACTCTATAATGCATCATGATTGCGCGCTGGTTACCCACTGGAATTTCATCGATTTCTTCTTTAGTCAATACGGTAACCTTGCCGCTTTGCATGTTTATTTTCGCCCCTTTCTTAGTCTTATCGCGAGTTAAATATATTCCAGCAAGAAGATTATAACTGTTCAATATAGCAAAGATATCACCATTGTAATTTGATAACACAACTTGTTCTTGGGTTGGCGTAGGCAGATACTTATTATTTCCCCCTCTTATTTTAATAAACATATAATCAGGGAAAGTATATCTTCGTAGTTCGAATATCCTGCGGTGAATTGTAAAGGAAATGAGTCGAATGAGGTTAAGCTTTTCAAGTCCACAACCACGTCCGTCAGGAGAGGGAAGGCTAGTAGTTGGAGCTAACAACCTGATAGGAAGATTAGATGTCGCAGGGGGAGATCTGGTCCTGCCACAAAGAAGAGGATCGACAACAGGGAATAACCTTGCAGGCGCATTATTTCTTCCAGAAGAATAGAAAGTTCTGCCGCGAGAAGTGCCATCAGTAGAGTCGTCACTAGAGAAAAGATCGAATTGTGAACTTCGCACTGCAACAAGAAAGAGGAAATTAAATTTTTTTAAAGTATGGTGGTAACACAAGGTAGAAATTTATCCACTTGTTCCTATTTTTATTAGGGCATGATCCTCTTAGCTTAAGTTACCGTAACGATTATTGACGTCAGGAAAAAGATCGGATTGTGAACTTAGCTTTGTAAAAAGAAAGAGAGGGTATAATTTTTTAGGGTATTTTGGTATTCGCACTAGGTAAAAATTTATTCACTTTTGCCTATTGCAATTAGGGCCATTGTCTGAGATTCACTAGTACTACTGGATTAGTATGTTATATTTAGGATTCATTAAACTTGAGTGACTCTTAGGTTTTAGTTGGTGCCAGATTACAATGATAGGTGGTTGGAAATAAAATCTTAAAAATTCAGAAAGGAGTTGTTTCGGGTTTCAGTCGTCTGCAAAACTACAAATCTTGCTGAAGTTTTGTGAACATTGCAGTACACTTTTGCTTGGGTGACTTGAAACTGAGGTTTTCGGTTATTTTGTTCTTATATATACTCTCTGATGACTTCGATCGGTCAGAGCGCCTGTGCGCGCGACTCCGTAGATACTGGTCAAACCTGATTAGCCAATCAAGTTTTTTTTTTAAACTCGGTAGGGCGAAAAGAGAAATCGGATTGGTATTACATAATATCCATTGTCATTACTGATGTTATCAGGGATTTTTAAGATTTGGATTGCTTCTCTTTGTTCTCTTAGAAAAATATTGAGTGCTTTTACAATGACGGTTCTCTTGTAAAATAAAATCTTTACAGGTTGAAATTAAAATGTGCCTTTTTTCTTTAGGGAGAACGAATTCTTATTTTTCTTTTTTTTTAAAGTAAACTTCATGTCCTTATGTCTTATCAGAACTTCTGTAAACTAGTACGTCCAAGAAGTTCAATTATCCGTTTTGTTTAATTTGCATGCTGAACTAGCTATTAGGGTGCAACCGAATGACCAAATCGGACAAGTTGTGTTTGTAGACGTTCCGTCGGAAATTTGCAACGAATTCAGAAATATCGACTATATCAGAGATTGTCACTTTAAAAAGAGAGACACTATGTCGAAACACGCTAGAATACCTTAGGATTGAGTATGATTCTTCTATATCTAGTTAATTAATTCAAAAATGCTCTGGAAGTGAGTTCCAGTGTTTCCTGTTAAGTATCCAGTTTTTGGTGAGGACTTGTGCTAGGTTGTACGTCAGTGAGTTTATTGTGATATTGATCGGTCTACGTGAAATGTTGTTACTGTGGGTTTTTAGGATTCTGTAAAGTCGTGAATGGATGAAAATAGTAGATATTAGCACAGATAATGTTTTGCTTTCCAGCTTTCCGTTTCTATTTGGCAGAACGTGTGGACATATGCGAAACAGACAAATTGGCCAATATGCTAAAGCAGTAAAAGTTTTTTTTATCAATTAAAAACAATTTTTGTAACTAAAGATGCGGTTTTGAGGTATGATATTAATATTCCTGAAACCTTAATCTCAGTTGCTAATCAAGATGATTCAGAAGAAGAACGTAGATATGCTTAAATTGTGAATGAATCATTAGTTTTTGCCTCAGAATAAGAAAAGTTTCGTGTGTGTATCCAAAGAAAAAAGGTTTTTGCAGGAAGTGATCATTAGCCTCCAAGGACAGTTTTCAAAGAATCAATGAGATTTACGTAAGCTTAGGAAAGAAAACTTCTGAGGAAGACAAATGCTTAGAGAGTATATCTACATTTACATTTTTTTCAGATTGGGAAATATCTAATGAAGTCAGTGTTTTACGATTTCTGAGGCGAAAATATATGGTCGGACAAAATCTTACTTACGAAAAGCTCAAACATATTGTCAAAATACTAAACACATTATTATATTTACCAATAGAATTAAGGATGATTGCCAAATGAAAGACAAAAGTATAAACGATATTCATTTTTTTAACAGGAGAAATAAAATGTTTTCAATGTAATGATAAAAAATCTGGGTAATTTATTATAATATGTCATATAATCGTTATCTAGTAGATTATAATCATGCTCATGCTCATTTTTCCTCATAAAAGCCCTGTGTCTTTATCAAATAGTATTAGTAAAGTACTCGTGCGTAATTTTTATTTGAACAACTTTTAAATGGTGAAAAACAGCAAAATAATGCATTTGTTAATCAAGTTTGATAAAAAAAAGATCAAATTTTCACGGTTTGCTTGAACGGGGTCTCAATTGAAAGTCTGCCAACCTGTGGTTTTCTTGATAGATTTGATTCCCAGGCATCACTTTTTGAAAAAATCGATTTTAGTATTTAAATTTGCAAAACTGGGGTTTTTCTTTTCAAACCTTTGAAGTTCGCATTTTTTTAGTAGCTAAAAAAATAGCAGACCTATTTTGTTAAATTAATGCTGATTGTGGTAAATATTAGTATATGATGGTTTTTGGGGTTGCTGATTTTAATCCCTTCTTCAGACAAAAAATAATTCAAGATGGCGATTCCACAATGGTGGCCTAAATGAAATAATTAAATTCTAGTTCCTGTGAATATTTGTCATCTGTGGTGCTGAGGACCGCCAGTTACGAATATGGCATCAGTCTTTCATATAATTAACTTAGGAGCATGGGATTTTCTTGATGGGATTTATTCTATGGAATTAATATTTGAACTCTTAGAAGTATGATTTTGCATTCTTTGAAAAATGCAAACTGTAGGTCAAAACTTTTACCCAATTGTTTTCAATTTGTCTGAGTTTTCTTATGCGTCATAAAATGCATACAATTATCGATTGAGTCATTGAAGTAATTTGGAGATTTTCTTATGCTTATTGTAACTGATTTCTTAAAATGTGTATTTTACAGGTATTTCTAAAATACGTTCAGAAAAAGTTGATTCAGAAAAGTGATGCAAAATTTATCTCTCATTAGTCGGAAAGGGAAAACGTCACGAGTGCAATAATTCCACTCGTCTAGATAATTTGAAAAAAATTATATTGAAGTGTATTCCGTAAAAGCAGAATTACCTAATTTAATCATTGGTGAATAAAAACATAAAAACAGAAGAAAAAATCTAGACTGTCGCTTTCTCAGTTGCGTGGCAAACCTTTGCAAATAGCTGCGAAGGTATCAGGTAACAAAACGTCTACAGAACTAATAATAAATGTAGATGACATGAGAAAAAAGAGAAGGAAGGGGATTTGGTTGGTTGCCTTCTAATTTTTTTCCCCTCCTTTTTATTTTCGTCCAAAGTAAGGATTGTTTTCCTACTTAAATATCCTAAAATTTAATTTTGCTGACTTGGATTGGAGATAATTTTTATTTCAGATTTGTTTGGAGCTGGTTTGCCTTTTAAACTTTCACTTGATTATCAGTTGTCAGTGAGATAGCATCGTGGCAGGTGTGCTGTTCCTGCTGGCAGCAAATTTGATTTATTTTGTTTTTATTTTCATTTTATTTTATTTTCATTTCATTTTATTTTGGTTTTATTTTGTTTTTATTTTTTATATTTTATTTTTATTTTATATTATGTATTTTTTTTCCTTGATAAGGGTGCTGTATGAGTGCCGAAACGTTGGTGATTATGGTATATATTTTTAAATGTTTTTATTGGGATTTGATAATGCTACAATATTTTAAAAAATGATCTTCAACTGTGTTTCATCAGAAAGATCTGTTCTTGAAGTGGTTCCACCTTCTGAACTATATCTTATGTAAGGAATAGTTTATGGATTGTTCAATCGAATGTCAATAGAATGCGAATCAGCATCGTTGAATTCTGCAAAATTGTGTAACGTGGTGCTTTGAGTGATTTTACAGATGTTGTATATTAGGGTGGTCCAAACATTTTTTTTGCGAATTTTTATGGGGACTTTTTTATTGCAAACTGTGTCTGGCTCATAAGAGACCGTTTGATACTGATAATTAGATATTCACATAAATTGTTTGAACAATTTATTTATTTTTTTTTAACAATTTTCTCATAGATTGGAGTTAGAAAGACGCGGTTTTTTCGAAACTTTTCCACTTGTCCTATTTTCAATTAGAGGGAAGTGATAGTTCGTCAATGTTAAAAAGAGTGATTTTTAAGGCAATTTATTATTATTGTTAATAATAATCTCTTAGAAAAATGCTACAAAATTGCAGTTTAAAAAATTCACTTTTAATTAATTTTTCAATTAAGATATGTTATCTAATTAATTGGAGTCAAGAAAATTAATTGTTTAAACAATTTGTTATTGTTATTAATAATATTATATTTGAATCATTCTAGAAGAATGCGGTTTTTCCTGAAATTTCTGGCTTTTTGGCCAATTTTCAATAATAGTGAAGTAATAATCAATTGAAGGTAACAAAAATATTTGTTTAAACAATTTATCATCATTGTTAATAATATTCTATTTGCTTAGTTGGTATATTGTTGCGGTTTCTTATGAAATTTGCAACTTTATGTCTATTTTTGATTAGGCGTGACATAATTAATTAAATTTAGAAAAATTAATTGTTAAAACAATTTATTATTTTTTATAACTAACTTTATCTATATCAATACCTAATAGTTGCGGTTTTTCAGAAATGTTAATATTTCTATCCATTTTTAGCTTAGTGAGGTAATAATTAATGAAAGTTAAGAAAAAAGTTGTTTCAACAATTGAATATTATTTTTAACTTTCTTTCCTTAGATAAGTGATAGAAAGTGGCGGTTTTTTTAAAATAAAATCTTTAACTTTGCATCGCCTCTTTACTTATTAAGAAATAATAAGTCAACGTCATAAAAAATGATTTTTGAAATCGTATTGTTGTTTTAAGTGAATTATTTTCGCTCTTTCCCAAATGCGTAAACAAAATTAATTTAAAGAAAAAAAGCTATTTTACACAAGAGGCAAATACAAACAGTACAATAATTAGGAATAGGTGGAAGGACTATATCTTGAAAGGACGCCTATATCTTGAAAAGCCTATAAGACTATATCTTGAAAAGCCGCCACCACTCCTGCCCTGGCGAAGAAAAGTTAAAGATTTTATTTTAAAAAACCACAACTTTCTTGCACTTGTATAAGAAGAGATTGTCATAAACAATATTAAAGTGCTTAAACAACTTTTTTCTTAACTTTTATTAATTATTATGTCACTAAGTGAAAAAGCACAGAAAGGTAAAAATTGCTGACAAAGCCGCAACTATCAGACATTGCTATGCATGAAGATAGCCATAAACAATAATAATTTGTTAAAACAATTATTTTCGCTAAATGTAATTAATTATGGAGTGACTTCTAATGAAAAATAAACAAATGGTTGAAAATTTTAGATAAACTGCAACATTCTACCAATAAAGAGAAGAGAATATCATTAACAATTATGATAAATTGTTTAAACAATTATTTTTGTTCATTTGAATTCATTATTACTTTAATTCTATTGAAAAATGGACAAAAAGCCAGATATTACAGAGAAACGGCATCTTTCTAGCATTACTCAAATATAATATTATTAATGATAACAATAATAAATTTCCTAAGCAATCAATTTTCATCAGTCTAATTAATTACTTAACTTATCTTAATTGAAAATTTGACTAGAAGTGAACTTTTCTTAAACTTCAATTTTTTAGCATTTTTATAAGAGAATATTATTAACAATAATAATAAATTGTTTAAACAAAATATTCGCCGTTTCAACAGAAAATTGTATTTTCTCAAACAAAATATTCGCTGTCTCAAACAAAAGTTTTATTTTCTCAAACAAAAATTTGACTGTGAAAAAAAATTGTTAGCTATCTCGAAAAAAAATTTGGCTATCTCAACCAAAAGTTTGGATGTCACAAACAGAAGATTGGCTGCCCCAACCAATAGTTTGGTTGTGCCAAGCAAAACTTCTGTTGTCCCAAACCAAAGATTCGCTGTTTCAACCCAAACTTTTGTTGTCCCGAACAAAAGATTAAATGTACAAAACAAAAATTTGGCTGTCCCAAAAAAATGTTGTGCTGACTTCCAAAAAAAGTAAAAAATAATTTGAAACCTGTCAATATCTTCTGTTCTCCTTTAGATTAAAAAATTCATACAAAATTTCCTGGTTTTAAAAAATTAACGTGAATACTTTAAATGTACCGTTTTTGGTCGTAAACCATAATACAAAAATATAAATTAAAAAAAAAACTTTTTCCTTATTTGGAATATTTTTTAATCTGAATCGAAATTTGTTTGTGAAAAGTTAATTTCTTAAAGTAAAAGTTTAACTATTCCAGTCGAAAATTCATAATTTTATTCAAAAATTAATCCCTTTTAACAGAAGCCAACAATTTTAGAATAATAAATCATTCTTTTTCGTTAAACAGTCTGCTATTATATTTTTGGTTCATAATTCGTCTTTTTCGGTTAAAATTTGTATTATTTAGTTAAAAATTTAACAATTTTGTGACGAAGTAATTTTCTTTCGTTCAAAATTCAACTACGAGGTTGCAAACGAATTTTTTGTTGTTGCAAATTTAACTATTCTACTTGAAGCTTTATCATTTAAGTAGATCAAGAAATAATATAAATTAAATGTAACTTTTCCATTCCGGTATCTGAAAAATAGATCCTTTGAGAATTGAGAGAAGATAAAAATATGCGCCCTTTCTTCTTTTAAAATATAAAGCATGGTCTTTCAAAATATATCAAATCTTTCATGATCAAACTCTAACTCTAATAAAAGTCGATGTTCATAATTTATGGTATTAAAACCAGTAGCGTGAAATCATTGAGATTTCCCTGAGGTTCAGAACTACATACAACATTGCCGAGAGGCGGGACTGTGAATGGGCGATATCTTAAATTTATTACTAAACCGCTATAGCCATTTGTCGTCTTCTATTTCACAGCTAAGGAGACGATCGTTTCATCGCTCTCTGGACAGAAGGGTAGATTATACTTGAAGTGGATCAAAATGGACCCCTCTAGATATAGGATATTCCGTCTTGCTCTTGTATAACAGCGATAAACCTTATCGATTGTCGCTTAAACCGTTTTTATCTTCATTCAGGAACTTCACAAGTTTTTACATATCACTGATAGACAAGATATCACATATGGCGCATTATTTCTCCGCCACTCATTTGATATCCTTCCCTTAGTTCCCCTCTCTTCTCCTATCGCCGCTTTTCCCCTACTCCTCATTTCCTTCGCCCCCTTTTTTCTAATACCCCCTACTTTCCACTACTTCTCCTCTTCTCACAGAATTTCTAACTTCTATCTCCTATACTTCCCTCCACTTTATCTAATACACCTTCCCCTGTCTCTCCTACATTCCAAACCCTGTCCTACTCCTCTTATTAGCGTACTACTTCTCACTTCACTTCCTTTTCTCTCTTCCTGTTATTTCCACTACTTAGCTTCCTTTCATATTCTCTTAATTCTTCTATTATCTCATCATTTCCCATAGGCCGATTTCTCATCACTTCCCCCACTTTTTCTACATAAGCTTTTAATAACTTCCCCTAATATCCCTTCGTTTGCCTCCCTTATTTCCTCACTGCTGCCCAACTATCTTATTACCCTACTATCTATCATTTCGACTACTTTCCCTCCCTCATAACCCTTTAGTTCACCTATTACCATAACATGCCCCGTACCATGGTTTCCCTTCACTCTCAGCACCCTTAAGTTCCCGTTACTACCTATCTTCCGCTCTTGTCATTCAATCTCACTTCGTCTACTTTCCACTCATGTCGTTTACTTCTACCCTATTCATTTATATTCATTGTCCCTAGCTCGATTCTCCTCATTTGCCTTAACTTACCGTTCCCCTACTTTTTCTCCATAAAATTACCTCCACACGCTTCTCGTATTGCTAATTTTCTTGGCTCCCCAACTTCCTAAATCTTCTTCTACTTCCTAGTTTCTCTACTGTCTCTCCTTCGACTTCCAGGCGTCTCTTCCGATCATGTGCACTGCCTACTCTCCCCTCATCCCACATTTCGCGTCTCTTATTCAACCTTACTACGACTACTTTTCACCAATGCTCCCTACTTCTACTCCCCTCATTTTTCTTCACTTTCCATACTTCAATTTATATCCCCTACTTTCCTTTTTCTTATTTCCCCTAATTTTTCCTCACTTCTCCCTCCCCACTTGTTTCATACAAAAGTTCCCCTCCATTCCTACTACAAAAATCAGAGTTTGTCGAATGGGAAGCAATTACTACCAATGCGATCGAGCCGCACAGTAGGATGAAATCAATAAACAAGGTTCCAAATAATTTGTAGCTCACAATTCTTAACCGATTTTGTATTTCTTTTTAGAAAAATTTAGCATTAAATTTTGAAGAGATTGATGCGCTCTGATTGTTGAATTTTTGTTTTTGTTTAAACTTTTATTTTAATGCGAAGACTGCAGGAGAAGTCGATTTTTTCATCTTTTTTTTGTTGTTTGTTTTAGTGAAAATTTTTTTCCTATGATCACCACGACCCAAATTTATCCACGGGGGTAATTAAAAGCAAAAATAATTAGGACATTGTTAAGTTAATTGACTCAACAAATAATCTTTCTTAATTTTCCTCAAATTATATCGCCAGTGATATTCTGTAATGGAAAATTATCATCTGATATTTTTTATTGATTTTATAAATAAATTGTATAAACAAATACCCAGTGTGGACATATAAAGGTAAAAAAAATCATGTTTTCAGTTAAATTTGACTAAGTTATGTCGACAGTGATGTTTAGTGATGAAAAATTATCATCCAATATTTTTTATAGATTTTATAAACAAATTGCATAAACAAATGCGTATTGTAGACAAAGGCCGAAAAAAATCGGTTTTTTTCTAATTTCCTTAAAGTATGGCACCAGTGATGTTTCGTGATGGAAAATTAACATCCGATATTTTTAATAATTTATGAAATAAATTGTATGAATAAATGCAAGTGTGAACATTTAAATGCAGAAAGAAAATTTTCTCCCCTAATGTTCCTTAAATGATGTCGCCAGTGATGTTTAATGATAGAAAATGATCATCCAATATTTTTAACTTAATTTTATACACAAATTATATAATCAAATTTATAACTTGATCGTTTAGAAGTTGAAAAATTCTTTTTTCCCTTAATTTTGGTCAAATCATGTTACCAGTATGATTCAATGATGGAGAATTATCATCCAATATTTTTATTACTTTTGTAAACCGATTATATAAGAAAATATACAAAATATACGAAATGTACAAAACATACGAAATATACAAAATAATTAAAAAATATAAAATAATAAAATATCACAAACAAAAATCATTGGCGTTATCATTCGAGTGAAATGAGGAAAAAAATAATTTTTTTCGACCTGTAAATGATCAAGTTATAAATCTCATTATACAATTTGTATATAAAATTAATGAAAAATAACATATGATAATTTCCCATTATTAGACATCATTAGCGACATAATTTGTGAAAAATTTGAAGAAAAAACGATTGCTTTCTGCCTATAGATGTCCACATTGGGAATTCGCTTGTATAATTTGTTCATAAAATTATTTAAAAAATATCATATGATAATTTTCAATCACCAAATGTGACCGTTGGCATAATTTGACGGAAATTTAAAGAAAAATCAATTTCTTTCTGTCTTTAAGTAACCACACTGAGAATTTGTTTACATGATTTGTTCATAAAATTTATAACAAACAGCGAATGATGATTTTAAATAATTAAAGATCACTGGCGATATCATTTGAGAAAAATTAAAAGAAAAACGATTTCTTTCTCTCTTTTAATCTTCACATTACGAATTTGTTAACATAATTTATTTAAAAAATCTATAAAAAATATCGCATGCCAAATTTTTATAATCAAATATTACTTTTTTGATGAAAGAAAGTAATTTTAAATGTAAAAATTCACTTTGGAAACGAAGAACCTATAGCGTAGATCATTCGTTTAGTTAATTTGTTTATAGTAATTAACTTAACAATTTCAGAATTATTCTTTGCTTTTAACGGACTCCGTGCATACATTCTGAGAATGCTGATCATAAAATACAATTTTTTCACGAAAATAAACAAAAAAAACGGAAAAACGACTTTTTCTTCCCTGTCCGCTGGGGTGAATTACGACAGATTATATTTTAATACAGTCAAATTGCATAGGATTACTCTGGATTACATAAAATTCGTGAATCACTCCGTCTTAGTTGAACTCATGTGAATTTCTAACCAAAAGCGATTCCTTTTTAACAAAATTCTTGAAATTTCAACAAAATAAGTGAAATTTTAACCAAATAGTTGAATTTTCTACAAAAAAAGACGATGAATGCACAACAAATCTAAAACTATGTGTGTTCAGCTGAAAAAGATTAATTTTCAACAAAATATGTGAATTTTGAACAGAATATGAATTTTCAAAAATAAAAAGTTATTTTTTCACAAAATTGTTCAATATAAAAAATGAAGACGTCGTTAAAAAAATTAAATTTTGATTAGAAACATATATTTTCAAACAAGTGATAGAATTTTTTGCAAAAAGTGTTCATTCTGAACGAAATAGTTCAATTTTTTACCCAAACGATGAGTGCTCAAAAAAATAGGTGGAATTTTTACCAAAAAATTTACTTTTTGACCAAATTGTTCAATTTTAGAAAAGCAGATTTATTTTGAAACAGATGATTCAATTTGTGACTGAAAACTTAAATTTTCAACGAAGTAGTAGAATTGAAAATAAGTTCTTTCTAAAACAAACAGTTGCATTTTTAAACACAAAAAGATGAATTTTCATCTAAAAAAGTGTCTTTTACAAAATTGATAAGTATTAAGAATAAAGATTTATTTTAAAATAAATAATTCAATTCCTAACTGAAAACATGAATTGTTAACCACGTAGTAAAATTTTAAACAAAAACAAGGTCGTTGCAAACCAAGTAGTTGAATTTTTAAACCAAACGAATGAATTTTCAAAAAAATAGGTAAAGTTTATACGCAAAAAAGTGACTTCTTCACAAAATTGTTAAATTAAAAAATTGGGATTTATTTTTAACCAAGTAATTGAATTTCTAACTTAAACTATGAAACAATGATACATAGGAGAAAACAGAGCAAATGAAAGAAATGATTGAAAGAAATAAAGAAGAGATTAGGCTTATAATAGGTGGGGATTTTAATGCCAGAATGGAGAAGGAAATAAGTTTTTAAAGAGCTTAGATGATTTAGGATAGTTTATCTCAAACAGAATTATAGAGGGAGATGAGGATGGAGAATATACACGTTTAGGAGGAAAAAGGGGAACGTTATTTGAGTATGTGATAGTGGATGATGAGGTAAGATAAAAGGTCAAAAAAATAGAAGTAGGTGTTATTTTGATTCATATCACTTTCCCTCAATAGTGACATTAAAGGGAGATAAAATAAAAGCAATATGAATAAAAAGGGAGCAAAGGTAAAAAGTGTAGGAAAAGGTAAGTGGTCACGGCGAGAAAAAGAACAGTTCAGAGAAAAGGTCAGAAATATCAAAATAAAAGGGAGAAATGTGGACGAGGAGATGGAAAAAATCGTAGGAGAAATTAAAAAATGGATTAAAGTGCACCAACAAAAATAAAGCTAGCAAAGAAATGAACAGAAGTAGAATGGCTAAGGATTTTAAAGAGAAAGAAGGTCACAAAGGAATTAAGAAAGTGTAGAAAAGAAAAAAGTGATGGGAAAGAATATACCAGAAAAAAATTATAATGAGTTTTGTGTCAAAAAGAAAGAGGAAGAGAATAAAAGGTTTGAGGAAGAGCATAGGACGAAAGAAGGGGTATGGGAGGTAGTAAACAGAGAAAGAAAAAGAAGAAAACAAGTTAACCATTATATTGAAATTCCAGGATGGAAAAAATATCTTCTGAATTTGCTAGGAGGAGTAGAAAGAAAAGTTAGGAAGGGAGAATAATATTGCAGAGAAAGAGATGAGGAAAAGAATATATAAAGGGAAGAAATAGTCGAAGTGTTCGGAATACTGAAGGATGGAAAGGCCCCTGGCATATATGAGATAATTAATAAAGTATGGCAATATGTAGGAACGGAAATAGAGGAATAGGCATGGATAATGTGCAATCGAGTAAGGAGAGGAGAGGGGTGGCCAGAGTTATGGAAAGAAGGAGTAGCGCTATTAGGAATAAAGAGAGGCAAGGGAGAGGAGGTTGAAAATTTTAGGGGGGTGCGACGCTGATGCCAACGTTGTGTACAATATATGTAACGGTTTTGTTGGAGAGATTAAAGAAAGAAATTGAGAAAAACAGATAGTCACCGAATTAGACAAGGTATAGAAAAGGACTGGGGTTGATGGCCAACATATATGTTCTAAACTATTCATTAAATAAGAAGAAAGCAGGGAAAAAGGGGCAGTTATTCGAGGGTAGTTCAATAAGTCCGTAGAATGAAGTATAAAAACAATTTTTTTTGGGTAAATTTTTTTTTATTTTTCAACATAATCTCCTTGGAGCTCTATACACTTGGTCAATCGCTTTTCAAGTTTTTTTAATCCTTCAGAAAAGTGCGTTTTCCGAAGTTCCTCAAAATAAGCACTTACAGAGGCAATGACGTCTTCGTTGTCTGGAAATCTCTGTCCAACGAGTCATTTTATCAAGTTTGGAAATAAGAAAAAGTCACTGGGGGCTAAATCTGGTGAATACGGTGGGTGTTCGAACAATTCGAATTTTAGTTCTTCAATTTTAGCCATTGAAA
>NC_046657.1:154380436-154399936 GCF_010883055.1 Belonocnema kinseyi
TTCATTTTTTATCTCATATGGAGTTAAACCCTTTAAATGAAAGTGTTTGATTACCGCTCTGAACTCGTTTTTTTCCATTTTTCTTAACGAACAATTTTTTTTCAATTGGTTTTAAAAACACATAAACTCAGAAGATGTGGACTGTGACTGCACCATATATCTAGTCGGGAGTGGTGCTGACTGAAAACAGATGATTTGGAGCGATTAGCGCGCCATCTGTTGGTCATTCTAAGGACTTATTGAACTACCCTCGTAGCAATATTCGTGGATTTAAAGGCGGCGTTTAACTCATCAGACCGAGGAAAAATAGAAAAATTTATGGTGAAAAGGGGGATAAGAAAAGGAAAAAAGGTGTGAAAAATGAGGAGAAAAGGTTGGGGGGGTGTTAGTATAGGGAAGGAAAAGATAGGGGAAGGAATAAAGGATGGACAGGGAGATGGAAGGGAATAGAATGATAGGACAGATATTGAGAATATACAGAAATGTAAATAAGGTGGACACTAGGGGTAGACTGGAGGACTCTAGGATATATGATAAGAGAAGAAATGCAAAGGGATAAATTAAGTATTAGAGCGGGAAAAAAGACATGGAAATTTGAGACGAAGCTATTGGGAGTTATCGAGAAAGGGTTTGATAGAGGTACACGAGAGAAGAGGGAGGGCGATAGAAATAACGACATGAGAGGAAAAAAAGAGGGAGTTCTTTTATGCTAGATACATAGAAGACGAAAAATAAATTAACAACAAGGGATTGGAAAAAAGGAGAGGAAAAGACAATTAATATAAAGATCGGGGATGATTGAGGAAACAAAGTACAATAAATGGTATAAGATAATAAAACACGAAGGAGTACCAAAGTATTTAGAAAAGGGATCGTGAGAGAGAAGGTGGACCATAATAGCTAGATTTAGAATGGGAGAAGAGGTAAGGGAGGAGATTTATAGGGGAAAAGAAGAGAACAAAAAGTTGAAAATATGTAAATGGGAGGAGGAAACATGTAAGCATATATTAGAATGATGTAGGGGAGAAATTAAAGATAAAGGAAGCTGGCAAGTGAATGTGGTTAAGTTCTAGGGAAAGACAAATTAGGAAAAAAGTGAATAAAGGAGTTTGAGGGTGCTAGAGATCAAATTACAGTTTCCTCTAATTCCACTCCTTCCATTTATCATCACTTTCCTTACTTTTATTTATTTTCACTACTCTCCTTTCACCCAATTTCCTTCACTTACCCCTTTCCCTATTTCTTTTTCATAAGCTTTCTATCACTTCCCCTAATACCCCTTCCTTTGCAAGCCTTATTTCCTAACCGCTGCCCTACTAGCTTATTACCCTACTATCCTGCCCTCTTTTCCCATAATTTCGACTACTTTCCCTCCCTCATAACCCTTTAGTTCATCTATTACCACAACATACCCTGTACCATGGTTTCCCTTCAATTTATATCCCCTACTTTCCTTTTTCTCATTTTCCGTCATTTTCCCTTACTTCCCTCTCCCCCACTTGTCTCATACAAAATTTCCACTCCATTCCTACTACAAAAATCAGAGTTTTTCGAATGGGAAACAATTACTAACAATGCGATCGAGCCGGACAGTAGAGTGAAGAATGGCAAATTAGAGGTATAAAAAAATTGAATTTTCAATTAAAAAAGATACATTTTTAATCAAGAATGTACTTCAGAATTAAATACCTGGAAAATTTGTTTGTTTTGAAACGTAATATTTGAATTAAATTACTAATTTTCTGGCAGTTGGGAAATACAAAATTCTTCTCAACATAACCACCTATTCTCGTCAACTTAACATTGTAAGGTACCGTCACATAGTGCGCATGCGCACGTGCACACCGGGCTAACATGGCACGCTCCCTTCCACTCACCGCCAGCTAGTGCTCGGATGCGACGTGCAGGCACGGGCAACATAGCTAGCCGCGCGACGCAGAAACGGTAGTTCGCCGAGTGCGGTGAACTGAATAGCCTCCGGATCTCTCACCCGGTGCAGCTCCTCTGGCCGTCCTACACTCCCAGTAAACGACCGGTCATCTTGGCTCCTAATACCTTTCTCCTAGTCCTTTCCTCGTATCCGACTCGCTCGGTGGTCAACAGGTGCCCTTATGGCCACCTATCAAGGTCAAGGTACATCGGCATCAGGTGTCCCTGACCGATCTACCTGCGGTACTCATACCTACCTAATTCAGGTGAAACACGTACGATCTCCCGCCTTCAGGGAAGCCGGGACCAAGGTGGCCTCCTCCCCAGTACCTTACCTAATCCGACCGTCGGGGAGGTGGCCTGTGCCCACGACTACCTACGCGACAATTCAGCGCACTACTAACCATCCGTATACGCCCGTAACCGAGGTCCTTCTCATTTTGTTTCCAGGGTACGACTCATGGGTAGCTCCTAGACCTCTGCTCCGGACGACGCGTTCACGACGTCCTGCGCACCGATTGTACACCGATGCACTTTTTATTTCAACCACTAAACATTTTCTCGCTTTAGTACGAACGACACATATTATCGATATGCACACTAGATTGTACATTCCGAGCACACCACAGCCATATTTAAAAATGGCACGACACACGCCCGGCCACCTCTACATATACACGCGCATACACAAAATCACTGGATACCCGCATTTAGTTTGTAATTATTTTTTATCTTATAAGAAAAATATATTTCTTTATGTCAATACATTATCCGTTGTTTCGTGTATTTGTAAGGCCTGTCTCAAAGCCAAAAACTCTGGCCAGACTGAAGCGTCCTCAGGGACAATAAACAGGTGAAATTAAACGAAACGTTACAACATGCACAAATGTGCCACGCCCATTTTATGAAAGAACTTCATTCACAATTTACTTCAATTATTTATGCCTTTATCACTTAAAATACATTGAAGAATTTGGAACTGTTTAATAACTTTTTTTACCAGAAATATCAACGAGAATAGCTTTAACTAGACAAAAACCAACCAGAAGTAATTGACCAGAATTCTCTAGCCATATTATTTAAAATTGTTGGTAAGTAAAAATAAAATTTTAAACTAGACGAGAAAAGTAACTTTGAACAGAACCTTTTTTATCAACTGAACAAGAAGATTGGATGGACAAGACAGAATGCGTTCCGTGTTAAATGTGTGATACACTACAGAACCTCTGGTCGGCCGTTCATGGAAAGGGTCCAAAACATCGTCAAAGAAATAAGAATCTACAATAACACAGTGAACAAGTTAAAGCTGATGTCAATCAAGTTAAAATTGCTATTGTTAAGAAAATAGGGTGTTATCTAACGCAAGGAGGTGAATACAGAAAATGACGGGGTGGGCTAGGGAGAATCAACAGTTTCTAGCTGACCAATAGTGCTTTAGCCAGTTCCCTTTTTTCCAAACACCCTTTCTAGCCCAAAGAGGTAGAGGCTTTTTGAAGAGAGGTATGTACGATTCCAAAAATACTGAAATTGATGTAAATCACTTAGAAATATTATCCGCTTGAAGGAACTTAGCGACATAGTCATAACATCTGAAAAGAAATCTGACGAGAAGTTCCAAATGGTATCAAGATTTTTTAGTAGAAGTTTTCTCCTGCACAGATACTTCTGAAAAGCAGCATTCGCCGATTTTAGGATGCACTAAGAGAGACGACTTATCAAATGTAGAGAACTACAGGCCAATAACTTCTTTGAACACGCTGTAAAAAAATTTTCGCAGATACTCTTAACGACCGGATTGTTTGAAGAATTGGACTGGTGTAGAGAAAGAGAGAGATAGAAATAAGTCGGATCGAAAAAACGTTAAGAATTCTGCCGAGAAAATCTGATAATTGACAGGTGAGCATGCGAAGAGAGTTTGCAGAGAGGTTTATGCTCATTTGAAAAATTAGATTTAGTATTTCATCTGAAACTTATCGTGAGGAGGCAAAATGCGTCATCTTACAGAGGGACGTCTTTCAGAACCAAACCATCCATTCTTTTGTATCACACTTCTGCTTCTATATCCGGCAATACACAATTCTCCTGTGTACCTATGCGGCGGTAAGAATCATCACGAGCATTGGGTCGCTCATATGCTTCTTATTAAAAAGAACTTTAGAGACTAGTCAAAAGCGAGGACGAAATAATGGCGTCCGCATGAAGAGTATCTATAAATTGCCCTAACGGCTTAAGCGGTGAAAAAGCTGGAAAAAGCAAATAGATAGACTTGAGGGACTGAAGACACTAGAGTTCCAAATTACATAACCCTACAGCTAATTCTAGAAATAAGGCAAAACAGAGCAACGAAATGCTTTAACTTCACTCAGACTTTGCACATCTGCATCCCAAGCAGATATATGTGAACAGCAAATATTGTTCTTTCTGAGTAAAACAGTGACTAGGCATCATATCATAAAGTAAATAATAACAAATTTGTAGATGTTTTTTAGGTGCCCCATTTTTATTTATTGATCTTTTGTCGTATGTTGCACAGTGTGACCGCAAAATGGAATTTTTAATTCTTAATTATTTTATGTGCCGTCAAAATTAGAATTTTCAATTGTTCCAAAAAATTCACAAAGCTGCTATGATAATCTTGTAAGGTCTTCAAAGAGTAACGTCCTCTATAACTTTGGTAATTTTTATTTATCGTAAGAAACCACTATGAGCGAATGTTCGTCTTTTCAAGTACTGCGAATAAACGTGGAGATAATTTTCAAATCTTTGGAAAAGTGGTCTTAACCATTTTTAAAATACACTTACTTTTCGAATTTTTATCCAAAATAACTGGCTAACGAACTTGACCTTCTGTTTTCGACACTAAAAGAGTGTACATCACAACATTTTTTTCAATCGCTCCGTACCCTATCAAAACGATCATTAAGAAAATGTAGAATAGTCACATCCGATGTAAAATTGTCCAAACTTTCGATTTATGTAATCAGAATTTCGAAAAAAATACATTTCGAAAAAATTATGGTTGTTTATTTAACACAAAACGTGGTCTTTACAATGAATTTTTTTCTCAATATTTTCGGGTCGAAAGCATCGCTTAAAGAAATACTATTTTTATACAAAAATTTTTCGTTTCAAGTTGCCATATTTGGTGCCTCCATGTTTCTTTTTTAAAAACCTACTAGTATATTTTGAAGGTTAGGGTCCATGGGTGCAAAAACTCCACAAATAGTAGAAATCCAGTGATGCTTTAGATCCGAAAATATTGAAGGAAAATTTTTTGTTTTAAAACTACGTTTTTTGTTGAATAAACAACCATACATTTTTCAAATTCAGATAATTTTACATTGGATATGCCTGTTTTTAATTGTTTAAAGACAGTTGTGATAGTGTATGGAGCGATTTAAAAAAATGTTGAAAGTGTGTCCGGCTGGCAGTTAATGAGTTTAAATCATTAAACTCATAAAAAGAACAAGATTTTTGAAACTAGCTATAGTCTTGTGGGGTGTCAAAAACTCAACTTTTTTCGGTCAGAGTTTTTTCAAATCGTGCGTTCTTTAGCTTAAAATGTTAATTTTTCATTGATTTTTTATTAATGCTGATAACCTTACATAGAATTTATAAACCTTGAAAAAGTGTTCGGACGAATTTTGAAAATGCTCGAATTTTCATCAAAAATTGCTACTTAACGAACTTGACCTTCATTTGAAAACACTAAGAGAGTGTACCAAGTGTCAAACCAATCGGTCAATTTTTTCAAAAGTTGTTGCGCTCACAAACTATAAATCTAAAAACACACTATATAACGAAAAAATAGACACATTAACTAACGAGCGAACAGGAACACTATCTAACGAACGAACAGGCCCGCTACCTAACGGACGGACAGACATACTATTTAACAATCGAACAGGCACACTCACTAACGAATGAACGGACAAACTTACTGAAGAACGAAAAGACACACTATTTAACGAACGAACAGACACACTATTTAACGAACAAACAGACACATTATGAAACGAACGAACAGACACACTACCTAACGAACGAACAGACACACTATTTAACAAACGAACAGACACACTACCTAACGAATGAAAGGCACACTATTTAACGAACCGACACACTCACTAACGAAAGAACGGACACACAAATTAACCAACTAATAGACACAATATTTAATGAACGAACAGACACAATATTTAACAAACGAACAGACACACTATTTAGCGAACGAACAGGCACACTATTTAACAAACAAACAGAAAGACTCAATAACGAACGAACAAGCACACGATTCAACTAACGAACTGACATACACACGAACGAACAGACACACTACCCAACGAACGAGGGGCACACTCGCTAACGAACGAACGGACACACTTACTAAAGAACAAACATACACCCTATTTAACGAACGAACAGACAGACTGACAAATGAACGAACGGACACAATAACTAACGAACGAACAAGCACACTAGTTAACGAACAAACAGACACACTCACTAAAGAACGATTGGAAACACTAACTAATGAACGAAAAAACACACTGTGTGACGAAAGAATAGACACACTGCCTAACGAACGAACAGACACACTATTTAACGAACGGACAGACACACTCACTAACAAACGAACAGACAACTATTTAACGAACAAACATACACACTATAAAACGAACGAACAGACACACTGCCTAACGAATGAACAGGCACACTATTTACGGAACCGAAAGACTCACTAACGAAAGAACGGACACACCAAATAACGAAAGAACAGAAACACAAACAAAGTGCAGGGATAATACAAAAAAATTTGTTTTAACTAACAACCATTTTCTGTCCAACGGTAGAAAAAAGGTAGGATTTTGTTATCACTACGTCGAGAATAATTGAACAGATTTCCCGGCTACTTTGTAAGTGGGCCCTTGTTTAACACTTAACTGGCATAACTCCTTTTTATTACGCTAATAGCAAAACGGGTGTTCTTCACCCCACATGTTCAAACCTGTCCCATGCAGCCGGTATTGAATATTTTTACGCACCAAAATTATGTAATGCAGTTTTAGATATTTCTTTTCAAATGGAATCGGTTTAATAGTCATTAGTTTGATTAAAGTAAGTTATTTATTTTACTAAAAAAAACTCGATATAATAGTTAAATAAAACACAATATTTTTCCACGTTTAAATCAATTTATTTTTATTTGAAAGAATTTTAGGAAGGTTTCGTAAATAAATATTTCTTTTTATTGATCTTTGCGCAATTCTTTTAGGAACCGGCGTGAAAGAAGTTTGCACGGCTTAAGCACGGCAATACACTTGGAATTATCTGGTTCCAGCATGCATTACGGCTGAATAGTAGCATGGCGCAAGCCTTGCTCTTGACTAACCCCCAGGCTTAGGACACGCTAAACACAAATAAATATTCTTAAGAACATGCAAGTGTCAGAGAAAATTAGCCTGCGCTAAAAATGGAAATTTTAGCTTTGCCAATAGTTTACGCGTCTCTAAATGGCACGTTCACTACCCGGTTGCATCGGGTTGCGCACCAGATAGCTTAGCACGTATTCAACAAGAACTTAAAAAAATGTAAATAGTGCCAACTGCCAAAATAACTACCAATGATAAGTCGACGATCCGGGTGAACCGGATCGCGCACCACGTAGCTTAGCACGTATTATAAAATAACTTTGTCAAAATTTAAATTGTTACAATAGCCGATATTACTAAAAATTGTAACTCGATAATCCGAGCGTACTAGATCTAGCACCAGCGAGTTCTATACATATGCTAAAAGAACTTTTTGAAGATTTAAATTTTGTGAATATCGAAAACAATTCCAAATGTTGTGTGCACCAGGTGGTCGGGCAAGTATTCTACGAGAACTTTTTAAGAATTTCAATTGTGCCAACTGATATTATAACTACCAATGATGAATTGACGACTCAGTTGAAGCGGATCAAGCACCAGGTATATTTATCACGTATTCTACGATAACTTTTTAAGAATTTAAATTGTGCAACTACTAAAATAACTAACAATAGTGAGCCGACTATGCGGGTGAACCGGATCGCGTACCCGGTAGCTTAGGACATTTTCTACAATCACTTTGTCAAAATTGAAATAGTTTCAATATCCAGAATAACTACGATGCGACTACAGATCCGACGAACCTGGCTTGCTGACTCACCATTTAAAATTAGTTTAGCTATTAGGAAAATTGAATTTTCCCTAACTTCTCGTGGAACACCTGGTGAGGTAACTTATTAAGAGATAACACAATTTAAGTTCTTTGAATGTTCTCATACTAGGCAGTCTGATAAGTCCTTGAAAAATAAAACACGAAGAAGTTTTTTTGGCCAAAGTCGGTTTTATTTTTCAACATACTCTCCTGTTAGGTCGGTAGAGCGAGTCCAACGATTTTCTAACTTTTTGATACCGTCCGAAAAGTACTCGATCGGAAGGTCTCCAAAATACGCCTCAGTTTCAGCTATGAGCTCTTCATTTGAGTAAAAACGCTTACCGGCGAGCCATCTCTTCAGGTTAGGGAACAAGTAATAGTCGCTGGGGGCCAGGTCTGGTGAATACGGTGGCTGAGGAACCAATTCAAAGCCGATTTCATGCAATTTTGCTTGTGCAACTAAGCATGAATGAACAGGCGCATTGTCGTGATGATAAAGCGGTTTTTTCTTCTTCAAATGTGCTCGTCTTTCGATTTCGATTTTCAATCGGTCCAATAATGATGAATAGTATGCTCCGGTTATGGTTTTACCTTTTTCAAGATAGTCTACGAATATTATGCCATGTGCATGCCAAAATACGGAGGCCATAACCTTTCCGACTCATGGTTGCGTTTTTGGACGCTTCGGAGTACTTTGGGCCGGTGGAACCCACTGTTTTGCCTGTTGCGTTGACTCAGGAGTGTAGTAGTGGATCCTGGTTTCATCCTTGGTTATGAATCGGCGCAAAAACTCGGTCAGCTTACGCGAAAATAATGCTAAATTCTGCTGGGAAGTTGTCACATGAATTCGTTTTTGGTTCACTGTGAGCAAACGCGGCACCCATCACGCGCAGAGCTTCTTCATGCCCAAAACTGAATGCACGATATTACCCACATGTTCCAATGATATGCCTACAGCATTAGCTACCTCTCTCAATTTCACTTTGGGATCATTCAACATCATATCATGGATTTTTTCGACATTTTCTGGTGTAGTGACCTCTTTTGGGCGCCCAGATCGTTCAGCATCAACTGTGCTAGTACGGCCACAACGAAACTCGGTAAACCACTTATGAATCAAGCTCGACGAAAATGGTTCACATTAGTGAATACTAATGCCATCTGTTAGAATTTTCAGGTACCCGGTGCACCCGGGTCGTCGACTTACTATTTGCAATTGTTTTCATTATTCACAAAATTTTAATTTTACAAAAGATCTCGCATAATACGTATTAAATTACCTGGTACTCGATACAGCGCACCTGAATCGTCGACTTGAAATTTTTTTGTTATTTTGGCAGTTGAAAACATTTAAATTCCTAAAAAGTTATCGTAGAATACATGTTAAACTACCTGGTGCTCGATTTGACGCACCCTGTCACGCTACCTGGCACGTGATTTGGTACATCAGGATCACCGACTCATCATTGGTAGTTATTGTGGCAATTGGCACAATTTAAATTTTGAAATGGTAGAGTATACTTCAGCCAAATATTTCCAATTGTCTTGCCGTGCTTGAGCCGTGCTAACTTCTTTCATGCGGTTTCTTTAAAAAATTGCACAAAGTCCAATAAAAGAAAAGATTTAACAACTAATCCTTTCTAAAAAGTGAGGAAAATTTAGTAGATTGTGTCCACCTTCGAAAATTTTATCAAAGTTCAATTTCAACTAAATCACGTTCGACTGTCGGCGAAACATGGCAAAGGAGCCATCAGTAATCCTTGTTTCATTGTTCATAAACATGGGACGACCATGGGACGACCATGGGACGACCGTAGGACCACCGTGGGTAAAATTGACCCAATCTTGACCCACGCTTACCCAACGTTGACTCCACGGTTAACTAACGCTCACCCTACGCGTATGCTATTATTGTGCCACGGTTCGCCTATTGAAAATTGCCTACGCGGAAAGCCATAGCTAGGCCGAAAATTCGCACCTATGATTGCTTTAAACGATTTCAAATAGTAATCGCAGTTGTCAAATTGAATTATTTATACACACTACCGGGTGATATTATCTACGTAACTGTCTTATGAGTTATTGCTTGAATGCCCTAATTTTCAAAGATTTACATGAAACGTTTTTCTCATAATAACGCGAAAGAAGATAAAAGTTTGTGTGTGCAAATCCATGGATGAAGGCAAGATTTTAATTTAAAAATAGATTTGATAAAAAAGTCAATTTTCGATGAATTCGCAAAATTTCAATAAGTCTAGAAATTATTAACTTTTTCTAAATTTCTATGGCTCGACGAAAAAGGAAGAGAACTGGAAAGACGAAGTAGACGTGAACGCAGATACAGAATTCAAACAAATTAAAACAAAGTTGGAGATCCACATTTTGAATCTCCAAAACTAAAAAAAAGGTGGATCCAACATGGCTGTCCAGTCTGCTAAATAAATTTCTCATTCTCTTCAAAATTGGTATGAGGGGGTTTTCGAGGTTCATTATTACGAATCATTAATCTGAAAATTTTTAGATCAAAACAAAATGTTGGATCGAATGTGACGTTTGAGTATTCAGAATGTGATTTTTCAATATTGGTATAAGGAGATTCTCGAGGTCGCTGATTACGATTTTATGATCTAACTAAAAATATTGTTTATTCATATCAAATTATTAAAATAATATACTTATTAATTAATGTTATATTTATTATCAACATTAAAGAATCAGTGTCTTTTTTATAAGACTTAACGGTGGAGGTCAATTTCTTCACCTTCGGCAGGCATACTCTTTTAGAGTCTCCTCACTTCTCACACAACCACCACAAATCCTTATAAACATAAATATAAATCTTCCTCATCAGTCAATACGACCTCATCCAATAATTGTGATATTCCTGAAAGTCCGACTATATCTTCAAAATCATTCATAATACTATCTGATTAATTTTCAGAAATATCTCCATCATAAAGTTTGTCCACTTCAGGAATAGCAAGAGGTTTTCGGACTTCTTTTGAAATTTAAACACATTTTCTTTTATCACTCATTCGAATGCATGACTCCAAATTCATAGTCGATTTTATTGGGTGTAATTTTTGTTACAAGCTTTTGATGATTCTTTGACCAGTAGTCCAACCAGGAATACACTGTATTTCATCATTTCGGCACCGTGGATGAGTATATAACAAACTAAAGATGGAATTTTGTACTAAGAATACTGTTAAGCCAAAACATCCGGTACCTTGAATGCTCTTCGAATGGTATTGCCGTCACTAGAGGTGTCACTAACACCAGCTTTGGGCAGATCAACTGTAAGTCCTAATTTCGTCTGATGGAGACATCCTCAGTTAGGGAATGTACCACCTTACCGCCAATCAATGTTATTTGCATTGAAAAATGTATAAATGTTTTTACGTCTTCTATTGATATATTAACAGACTTTAGTTCTCCCCTCACCACAGGTTCCTGTGGTGAAGGGGAGGTGATACCCCTACTTGGCGCGTCCCCAGGTGGCGGATAGGGGAATGCTCGCTGGACACAGAGGGTAGGGTCAGATACAATACGTCCCGCGGACCAAACACACAAAGAACCCCAAGTTAATGCGTGAGCAACCGTTCCGAGGACTGAGTGGCACCAGGGAGTGGTGTCTCAACCGGTGCCTCTAGGATACCAGGTCGCCTCCTAGAGTATATAGACCTTAACCCCGTATGCTAATCTCTGCGGGGTTGGACTTTTTCTTCCCCAGCTACTCGTGGGAATAACATGGAAACAAATATTGAAATACAAAACAAGATGGACATGGACATTGTAGAAGACAGAAAGGTGGATGAGGAGATTCCGGTATCTCCTAATCTGGAAAAACGCATCGAGGAAATATCTTCTCAACCCGAAAACCCGGAAGCCTTGAAATCAAAGGATGGAAGCCTGTTTAAAAAGCTGAAGGACGCCATCAAACGGGCCCATGATCAATGCCAAAGGGTTGGCAATACACAAAAGGATATCAAGGGTAGTGTGAATAATGCTATGGGCATCATACTGCAACTAGAAATGGTCCGAGATTCCAAAAAGGACGCGGAGAGCCAAACACGAAATCCCAATACGTGGGAGGAACAAAGGGAGAAACAAAAGAGGGTTGAGAATACGCCTAGCCCAACCAACAGGTCATTCATGCAACCACACAAGAAATTGCAGACTGAAGGGGAAAATCCTTGGCAAACAGTGCCGGCGAGAAAAGTTCCCAGAGACAAAACGGTGTCCGTAAGGGAAACTGAAATTGCTGAACAAAATCGCGCAGATCAGACAGTAAAGACCAAAAGAATTCGAACTAGGAAACGCCCTCACTCCGAGGCTATACTTATAAGCCTTACTGAGGGGAAATAATATGCGGATGTCCTAAAAGGCGTTAAAGCACAGGTCAAACCGGACGAGATGGGAATTAAAGTCTCGGCAATCAGAGAAAAGAGAAAAGGAGGAGTACTGGTGGAATTGAACGTCAAAGTTGACAACAAGGCTAGGTTTAGTGAGGCCTTCAGAACTTCAGATGGAGAACAAGGTTATGTCCGGACACTACTACCCAGAGCTGTGGTGGAAATACGGGATCTGGATGCTACAACAGAAATACCTGGAAATACTGGAAATACCCCTACGTTTAGGAGGAGCTGAAATTTCGGTACGATAATCGACATTACCCTAGCGACCCCTGGAATCACACCTAGGATACAGGATTGGCAGGTTACTGAGGAGTACACCGGTAGTGACCATCAGCACATAGACTTCAAAGTAGAAAACAGGAACGAACCTAACAAAAGGAAAGACCAACAGAGGATACAAAAGGGTTGGAATGCCAAAAAACTCGATGCCGAGAAACTTCTCTACACACTTCACCAGGAAAAAGTTCTTTACGATATCTGTGAAATGGACACGACAGCGAACATAAGCAGAAGGGCACGTAAATTTGTGAAAAAAACAATGCGTCTCATCAGCAAGTTCTGCGATGCATCCATGCCTAAGAGAAGAGGTAAACAGAAAAGAACCCCCACATACTGATGAACAGGGGAGATCGCCGAATTATAGAAGGAGTGCTTTAAATTAAAGTGGATATCCCTGAGGGCCAGGCGGAGAGCAGCGGACCAATCGGAAAACGCGGAATACAAAGCAGCTAAGAAAAAGCTGAACGACGCCATTCGTAAAAGCAAAGTCCGATGCTGGAAAATCTTGTGTGATGCCATTAATACAGATACCTGGGGAATGGGCTACCAGATAGTCATCAGCCGACTGGGAAACCGGGCACCAGTAGGGCCCAAAGAACCGCAGACGATGGAAGAGATTATCTGCGCTCTCTACCCAATACATCCGAAAAGAGGAAGAAAAGAATACATCTTCGGAGAGGCCCCACCCTTCACTGTTAAGAAATTCTGGGCAGCCGTAGGAGAAATGAGCACGGGAAAAGCACCTGGACCTGATAATATACCATCGGAGGCTATAGTAGCTATAGTAAAAGAATACCCCATGCTTCTGTTGGATATGTACAATGTCTGCTTGATGGCGGGCATTTTTCCTTCTGAATGGAAGATGTAGCGACTTGTCCTAATCGATAAGGACAAGGGCCTACCTGTAACACTAGCTTCGTACCGTCCAAGAAGGTAACGGCTGGGGTTGCGCAGGGATCTGCCTTAGGCCCTGACCTCTGGAATGTGGTCTACGACGAGGTCCTCGCCATGGACCTGCCAGAACACACCACGCTTGAAGGGTTTGCTGATGACCTAGCTGCAAAGATTGTTGCAAAAACAGAGGAGCACGTGCAAAATAGAGTTGAACTAGCTTCGATGGTGGTAGAAAACTGGATGACAAATCATGGACTCCAGCTAGCCAGTCAAAAAACGAAACTTGTGATACTCACAAGGAAAGGAAACTTCTGCGAAAAACTTCAAGTAGAAGCATGCGGATCCAAAGTGGATGCAGCCAAATTCTTGAAGTATCTCGGCGTCAAAGTTGAACGGAAACTCAAGTTCTGGGAGCAGATCAAGTCTGCCTCAGAAAAAGCAGACAAAGTCATGGGGGCGCTGTCCGGGTTGATGCCTAACATTGCTGGCCCAAAGAGTAGCAAGAGAAAAACTCTAGTGAGCGTGATTCATTCCATCTTGCTCTATGGAGCTGAAATATGGGCGGATGCACTCCACTACGAAACATACCGCAAGAAGATGGCTGCGGTACAAAGGAGAGGTGCTTTACGGGTCACAAGCGCTCATCGTACGATTTCAGAAGCTGCAGTGTTAGTTATTGGATCAATACCCCCAATAAACTTACTAGCTATTGAGCGTAAACGGGTTTACGAACGTTTAGAAATGGAAGGAAACCCAGAAATTATTAAAAGGGAAGAGAAAGAGTGAACTCTGTCGAAATGGAACCAACGTTGGACATCTGAGAAAACGGAGAAATGGACGAGACGGCTCATCCCGGATGTAATAAACTGGCATAAACGTGGACGTGGTGAGGTGAACTTTTATGTCACCCAGCTACTAAGCGGACATGGGATGTTTTATGTATACCTGCACAAGATAGGAAAAAAGAAGGCACCCCATTGTATATAAAGGCCCAGCGAAGCAGTCGATGACGCCGAGCACACTTTCTTTAAGTGTGACAGGTGTGCGGAAATAAGAGAAGCGGTGCAGGAAGAACAGGGCGAGCGCTTTACGCCGGAAAACGTTGTTGCGCTTATGCTTCTTACGAAGGAAAATTGGAAACTCGTATCGGGATATTCTGAGGTATTGCTTCGTAGTAAGAAAACGGATGAGCCCGAAGGCTGATTAGAAAACAAATTGAACCAGAAGCCGAAGGCCGGCGAGGCCGAGAAGAGACATATGTCTTTGCTACCAAGGACGACGCGTTCCCCTGGACAGAGGCCTAAAATAGAGGAAGACTCGTAACGTACAGGTCTTTTTTATTTTCAAGATGTTCTTTGTTTTGTTCACAGGACATGAAACTTACTAACAGGGCAGAAGGCCGGCGAGCCCGAGAAGAGACCACGGACTCTTCTACCGAGGTCGACGCACACCCCTGGAGGAAGATCAGAAGCAGGCACTGGGATACAGCGAAACGGCCTTATCCCTATGTTCCCGAATTATTGCGAAAGCGGTTCCAGGAGCATCGGTTTTAGTCAGTAAGAATCTGACACTACCCATGCTGAGGTACTTTTCTTCCATTAAGAGGAGAACGCTAGCATGGGTATCTTATGCAAGATTTCCCCTCGTATTATATAAAAAAAACTACCACCAGCTTTGGGCAGATCAACTTTATGATTCTTTAGCAAACAGAATCTCTATAGGGCGACAAAATCTTAATATCTGTGAGGTTCTATTGATCCAAAGTATGATATTATTTGCAGTTCCTAATCTTGAGTATATTAACGTAGTTGCAAATACAGATACTTTTGCTACTGTGTTACTTGAATTTACGATGTCCTGGGTAGTTACATCTTTTTGCAATTCGCTAATACATTTCACGGTATGATTAAGCAAAGCTTGAAGTGAGATATTAGCTTCTGTCTGTGTGGTTACCATGTCATCTTTTGGAGGTTCACAGGCGGGCTATGAACGGGTTCATGTGGAACCCTTTTACATAGTGGTTGAATGAGTGACAACCGACAGGGTGAGCTACTTGATGCAGAGGCACATTTATAGAAACCGGACTTCAACCAAGGCGACGTTCGCTAATCCCATTATATCAGTTTTTGATGGAGGAGATTATATAAGTCTAGATACCTATTTTTGACAATAGTAAAACTATGTTCAATGTTAAAGCACAAGGATGAATCCTTTTCGAATAGCCCTCGGTTTCAAGTTGTAAACAACAAAGAACACAAAGCAGGTTCTTTAGCCAAACTGCACCGAAAGTATGACCTTTCTTGCATGTAAAGAATGTTCGAAATGGCTTTTTCTTCATAGAGATAAAGCAGCTAAATAATTATTTTTCACTCGCTTTATATTCCCTCGAAGGCAAGCTTCCCATGAAGGTTGTACATTTATATCCGTCTGCATGCTTGTACCTGCTTGAAACACTTTCTCGCTAACTCTTTCTCACTCTCAGCTTTCCCTTACATTTCTATGTCCTGTTGCCTGCTCTAGAACCTAATTGACCATTTTGAATTTTCGTTCTTAGCATACATCTAGACCTCTAGTCCAGGAATCTCGTATGAAAGTAAGGTCTTTTTACCCTATTAAGTATGTAATGCACGTTTTTTGCTAAAATGGTTTAATAAGGGGTCGTTTTTGCATACACTGACCCATCTCTTTGCATTTTAGAGCAAAATGTTCAACACCAAAATTAAACTAGAGGACATTACAAAAATTTTGAGGGCAAAAAACCTTCTATCTTCAATAGGTCCAGAGTTATGATCCTTTAAAAAAAACCGGACTGTTTGTAAAAGAGGCGAACAAATTCAATTCTGAAGTTTGTATTTGTACTTTGGAACCTGTGAATTCGATGAAAAACTGTCAAAAGTTTAATTGAAGTAGACGCATTTTCGAGTAATTATAAAAAAATTTAATGATCTGGCGCCAATAGGCCATAAGCTATATAGCCTCGCAAAGTTGACCGCTTTTAACCTATTTTTCAGAGTAAATTATTCGTGTTCGGTTTTTTTTAAAAATACTTTGCTTCTCCGAGAAGCTACATAAGCTGTACAAGAGAATATGTTACAGGCCAGGAAAATCTGTGTAGATCTCCATTCGGAAGGCTTTGTACATACTAGGAAATGTACTCCGACCGTATCTGAGCATTCTGGAGGCATGTATGCATTTGTAATTTATTACAAGTTTACTTTTTCCCCTTTTTTGTTGAAAAACAATCAATTGTTATAAAATTGTATAAATAATACGTTTAACTTTATCATTTATGTGCATATTAAATGTATTTAAGGTTGAAAGTCCCAGTAATTGTGACGATCTCAGTAATAGTAAAATTTGGTTATAATTTGAATATATTATAAAAAATATATGTTAAAAGTAACTTTAAGTAATAAAATTTACTTATTTTAAACATTTCATAATAGCTAATGGATATCGTATTTATTTATTGTGAAAAACACTGCCAGAATATCTGCTGAGAAAATTAATTGAAAAAAATACCAATTAACTGCTTTATTAGGGGTTCCACTTCAAACAAAAATTGTCTGATATGACACTTCCAGGGTGGTTTGGAAAAGAGTTTATTTAAAAAAATAATCTATTAATTGTTGAACAATCGATTATTTTTCTACAAAAAAAGAAAAAAAAGTGAACTTGTAATGAACTGCAAATGCATGCATAACACCAGAATGCTGAAATACGGTCGAGTTACATTTTCCAGCCCATGCAGAGCCTGTTGAATGAAAAGGGTCACTTATGTAGCTTCAGGTAGAAGTAAAGTATTTTGAGAAAACTGAACACGACTAATTTGTCCTGAAAAATAGGTTCAAAGCGGTCAACTTTGTAAGGCTATAATTCATGAACTATTGGCGCTAGGTTATATTATTTTTGTAGAATTATTTGAAATTGTGTCTACTTCAATTTCACTTTTGAATTTTTTTGGTGAAATTAGCAGAATCTAAAGTGCAGATACAAACCTATTGAAGATAGAAGGTTCTTTAGCATTCAAATTTTTCAGAATTTCCCCTTCTTTCATTTTTGTTCTGCAGATTTTGCTCTAAAGTACAATGGGACGAGTCAGTCTGAGAAAACACGATTTTTTGAACTTTTTAAAAAAATATTTCCGGGACGCACGTTTTAGCAAAAAAAACGCACATTACCTACCTAATACGGTGTAGAAGTACCATATGCCTAAGCAGTTCCTCCAGTCTACCCCTGGTCCCTAATCTTATTCTTCCGCATATCACAGGCATGGCGAAACAGGATCGAATAAGTCTGTTTTTGATCTTGACTACAGAGCTATCTGGCACACGAGTATTTTAACGTTTAGTTTTTTATGCCTGAGAGTCTGTGCTACTAGCCATATTAAGTGTGAAGCTTTATTCTAATAATTTTCTTTTTTTTAGAAGTGTATAACTTTACTTTAATTAATAAATTTTGTATGACTTTATGTTAATTAGTGTATAACTTTATTATTAATATTTGGAAGAAAAGGAAATTACAATTGTTATACCTTCGTTTAACTCACACCTACGAGCCACAATGCGCGCGAACGAGCATTTCAAAAGGAAGGTAATTAGTCAACTCCGATAACTTTGTTATACATATTAAAAAAAATTATGTTCGATTAATATGTACCTAGCTATAATTGAAAGAAAAAAGGGGGAAGCGGGAAGCAAGTATTGCTATCATCCACAAAACTTTATGAGCCACAATGCGCCCGAAGGAATATTGTAGAAAGAAAAGTTATGTGGATTTAGATAGCTTTGAAATGGTTGATAAAAGGATTTCTTGCGAACCAATCGCAAAGAAAGCCAACTCTTCTATTATCAAGCACCTAGCTACTATTATCCTGGTATTAACTATAAAAAAAGAACGTCACAAAATGCCAAAATAAAACACAATATTTAAAAATCACTAATTCACTCAACCAACGAGAACACTATGCTGCCACTACGTAAGACCGACAACTAACTTTGTTTTAATAGGGTGAATCCCATAGCGAAAAAGTATACCTATTTTTCCTACTCAGATCACTCTCCACTGGAGCGTACACCTTGACGACCTCGTCAGAACGAGCATCGGGACCCAAGTGTCGAAGCGAACCGTGCTCGATACTCGGTGAACTGGTGATTCTAGCTAGTTGCGCGCGCTACGTCTTAATGGGCTGTTTTTCCCTACTCTGTTCGATTGGAAGGGGTTTTCGTCCTCTACGCTTTGCGTGAATATTCGTCGCGTAAAAAGTACTATTGCGAAGCACTATTTCGAAGTTATTGGAGCAATGCTGAGAAAATAGTGCAGTGAACATTAGTTCATTTTAATGCTCGATGATTGAACAAAGAAAACAAAGAGAAATAAGAAGTATTGGATAGACCGAGAGAAAGAGAGAGTATTCTTTCGTACCGACTTTTTATACTTTTAAGTTTTCTTTTTTTCAGTCACTAATACGCGGAGGATTTAAACTGTTGAATTAATTCTCATTAATTCCTGAATAATTTTTCGTGGGAATTCTCTTAAACCTTTCTCGGTTCGAGGAGAGGATTTCTAAATCTTAACGTCCGCTCGCTAATTTATGTCTCTAACTCGCGGACGGGTGTCTTAATCTTAAATAAGATTACCGAAGGGATCTGCGTGTTGCCAAAACTCCCGGTAGACTGAACCATCCTTCGATAAACTTAAGTACAGTCTGTCAAGTTAAAGCGTGGGTGGCTTTACTCGCAGTCGGTAAGGTGTATCGACATGATTTTGGTGTCAAAATATTAAGAAGAGCTCCCTC
>NC_046657.1:154400036-154402146 GCF_010883055.1 Belonocnema kinseyi
TCGACTGCTGCGACTGCGTCATCTGTAATGGCGATTTTTGGCCTGCCTTGAACGCTACTCATCATGAACTTCTCCGTGTCTCTCGAGAAAATATGTACACCAGCGATGCACTATTTGCACACTCATGCATTTTTCACCATAAATATGCACTAATTCAGTTTGAATTTCGTTGCCATTAAACCCTTTTGCAGTTAAAAAGCGAATAACTGGACGCAACTCACAAGTGGACACGTTTTTCACAGGTAGCTCCATGGTTTCCGAGCCGGTACTGATGAAAAAAATTTGTTCGGCAGCTAAGACCGGTTCCGCTCTTATCGGTATGTCCTAAACTAAAACTATGTTCGGTCCCAGCTTTCTAGATGGCGCTGGGGCGAAAGGGCAGACTAGAGAAACTTACTTTTTGAACACCCCTCGTATTTTTTTATAAGATTATTTAACAGCTGATACAATAAAAAAGTTATATTTCTAGAGTTAGCTTGGCCACATAAGGAATGCGCAATTCATCCAACTCCGATTCATGTTTATAATGTTTATTATTTTGATGGCATGGAAGGTCCAGGTTCCCGTTATAATATAGTACCAGGCGCTCACTATATGCAAACAGATGAGCGTCGGGAGTACATAATTGGAATAATATCACCTGTATTTGAAACTTTACATCCACTATTGGCTCGCAGGGAGGATCTACATAATCAGTTTGGCAGAGTCAAAATACGAATAAATGAAGGCATTGCCAACATGACGGAACCAATATTTGAAGAGGATCGTCTCAATTATCTATTTGGGGAGCCATTCAGGTCACAACAGATTGTTGCTGTCGAGACGCATGGGCCCCGATAGAGTGAGTCATTTTCTAGGGTAAAAAATGCTCAACAGATATTAAAAAATGCAAGATTTTTGCATGCTACTTTATGGTATAAGAAAAAACGAATACTGGTCTATCCTATCTAACTTTTTAAATAATCAGAAACAAGTTTCTGTTCTCAGTATGCATGCGAATTTTTCACTAATTTTAGGACTTTTATATCTTCGATTATTAAATGGTTCAGAGTTTTCAGCGCAAAATATTCCATTCACGCTACACATTTTAATTCCTGCAAAGAAAGGTTTAGCCAAATTTTTAATGTGTTAAATTTTAAAAAGAATTTCAAACAATCCAAAGAGATTCAAGGGAATACAAAATAAAATCAGGCAATATGTCCTTAACGGGTGATTGAAACTTCATCGTTTACATTATTATTGCCATGTGATCATTATAAGAAAAAACATTGAACATCATTATGTACAATTTAGAGGACATTAAATTACTAGTAACCTAATAAACTGATAAGTGTTTCTAAAAACATGATAACATTTTATGTTAAGCTTAGCAGATAAATTAAATAAATTCACATAAATCACGCTGAGCCAATAAAATAATTTTTTTGAGATACAGGAATCCATGGGGCCAAAAGGTTTGTCTATGTATGCTGAAAATAGGTTATTTGAAATACTTTGGTTCAGTGAAAAAATAATCTAGCTATTTTAAGCGTTTATAAGTTTTCAACTAAGAGGAGCACGAAACTTGTAACTAAATTATTGCGGATATATAATTCAATAATGCAAAAAATTATTTAAAAGACTACATTAAGTAAAATTTAGATTTATTGGCCCCAGATATATCCCTTACGAGAATTGACGCCGGACCGCAAGTGAGAGTAAAACGAGCTGCGAGCAGTGTGCGGTGGTCACTTAGGCGTAAACAACCAAAGGGGTTTTTATCCGAAGCAGCACTTTATCGGGTTTGTTCTTCACCACAACAAGCTTTAAAACCGGTGCGTTACGTATGTGCCAGGGAGAAGGTAGATAATATTTAAACCTTGCTACGTCGTCACACGACCCCTGGAATGTTAGCGTTAAAACTCATAAGAAACGATTTAAATTAAATTATATTGTTTAGTACCCGACATGGAACTCAATGACTTTTATTAATGGACTTTAGTAATCGTTTGAAGTCTGCATGAATGCATGTATAGTTGGATTCCGGAGAAGAGAGAGATAGTCCAGTAAGTACAGCATAAAACAAAAAAGACTCACTGGTGCTCGCATACACATAATAATTGAAACAACT
>NC_046657.1:154402246-154427378 GCF_010883055.1 Belonocnema kinseyi
CATCATTTCGATAATTTTAAATGGTTGTCAGTTTAAGATGAAGTTGGAATTCATTTCAGTTTCAAGGTTCTGAAGTAGAGTTTGGTCCTCAATTTTAATGTTTACCATTTAATAACACTATTTCGTTTCAAATTTTGTTCAGTATTCTTCAATTTATTCTTTAATTATATTAAAATTCGTATAATCAGTTTTAATGTAAAGTTATAATTTCGTCATCTAATACAAATTGCAAATTCTAGAATTTCAGAAGCTTTGCTTTAAAAAATTTAATTTAGTTTTCAATATTAAATTGTCAAATCTTGATCGCTTTGAATTAAGAATTGTTCAAATTCAAATGTTTCGAATTTTTAATTATTTAATTTTGAACGCTTTTAAGTACAAACAATATAATTTGAATTCCTCTGAATTATCAATCTTAAAATATTTCATTTCTAAGGTTTTGGCATTGTCCTATTTTATAAATCTTTAATCTGCAATCATTCAATTTCATGCTTCTCTTATCCAAAGTGAAATTATTTGCTTTGCAGGGCTTTGATTTCGAAATTGTACAATTTAATTCCAGAGAAGTGGACGCGCGATTAACGTGCGTGAAATTACTTCTAGGGTCTAATAAAATTCATCTTTGCATTTTTCATTATCAGACACATAAATTTCATCATCGTAATTATATGATTTATAGTTCATCGATTTCTTAAAAAACGTTTTTTGATTCTTATCCATTTCCACATTTAATTATTTATTTTAAAAACCTGTGCTTCGCAAAGAGAGTTAATTGTTTTCTAATCCGGGAGAAATCACGAATATTTACCGGAAACCCCGGCAGAAAGCTGGGATACCAAGACTTAAAAAATACTACTAAGTTACAAAACCAAATAGGGCGAAGACCCCGTTAACTTAAAATATTATTGTGTTTAATTCTTGATAAGAACTAAGAAATAAGTAACAATTAAGCCTCAGAATAGTACAAATGAATCCTGGATCGCAAAATAGTAAAATATGAAAGAATTTTAACCTAAAAATTAGCCAAATTCAATTATATAGGACAACATAAAATAAAATAATTTAATTATGGTAATAGCTAGCACTTTTGGTTTTAATTTAACAGTTTTGTTTGCTTTCATGTCATTGTACTTAAATACAGGTACATATACTATTTCTCGACTTTTCTTAGAAATCATTGATAAATTGATTTACGTGTTGGCTCCTGTCATCCAGTTACGAGATAAGGGTAAAATTTTTCCCTCTTAAAGCAACTTTGAAATTATCAATTTAATATTTATTACATAAAACAACTGAAACCGTTGCTTTAACAAACTGTGGTGATGGAGGTCAGAGAGAACAAGAAAGTATCCATTACGAGGGCGCAGGCGTCGAGGAAGGCCGTATATTTTGTGTTTTATATTGTAAGAGCGTTAAAAGAAAACTGAAAAATTCTATGGAGAATATGGACCTTTAAAGGAGAATCTAGTAAAACTCGAGAACATAGAGGCAAGACCTTCGATTTAGGGGCTGAATCTTATATAGAAGCAGAATAGATTAATAGTATCTTTAGGATTGGCTATGTAGAGGCTAGAAGAATAAGCAGCCGCATAGTGAAAGCGATACTTTCACTTGGAGCGTCAAAGTAGGACCTATATTTTGACTCAGGAGGATCGATAGGAAGTTGGTTCTCAAGAACTTGAAAAGAAAAATTAAACCTAATGAACTTGGAGTAAAAATCAAAGGTATCCGGGAGACCAGGATGGGAGAAGTCACAAGAATGGCAGACGAAGAGGAAAGGCTCTACTTGGCCATAGCAGCTGCTGTTGGGAAAAACATAATAGTTCGTAAACTATCGAGACACAGAAAGTAGAGGAAGCTCTAAAGACCAACTTTGGCCCGCCGTAGATCGGAAGTCAAATTTGGGCCACCTTTTACAATTATAAGATAGTTTTGTTGGCCCAACCTAAACAGCCAACGTTGGCAGACAACGTGGGACAACCGTCAGGACAACTATGTAAAATCTTGCGTTAACGAGTAAATCCGACTACTGGCCCAACTCTGGGCCAAAGTCGACCTAGAGATCGGCATGAAGGGATTGAGAAAGTTCTGAAGAAGTTAGGCCGACTATTGGCCAAACAATAGCCAAAACATGGACCAACCATCGGGCCAACTATGGAACGTCTTTTGTTAACGAGTAACGCCAACTACCGGCCCAACTCTGGGCCAAAGTCGGCCCCGAGATTGGCATAAAGGGATTTAAAAATTCTGAAGATGTTAGGTCGACTATTGGCCAAACAATTTCCCAAACGTGGATCAACCATCGGGGCAACTATGGGACATCTTTCGTTAACGAGTAACGCCGACCACTGGCCCAACTCCGGGCCAACGTCGGCTCAGAGATCGGCATAAAGGGATTTAAAAATTTTTTTTAATGAAAAGAGAAAAAAATTTGTAAATGAATTTTAAAATATTTCAAGTGATTTGAAAGAACTTTAAAATATTGAGAAGAATCAAAAAAAGCAAAAGAATTTTCAAGAGATTGTAGAGACTTAAAAATACTTTTTATGAGTCCAAGATATTTTTAGTGTTTTTAAGGGATTTTGTGCCATTTTAATGGATTTAATATGGTTTGAAAAGTAAGTAGAGGAATTTAAAATTTTCGAAAGAATTTTAAATTATTTTTAAAAAATCAAAAGAGTTTAAGGATTTTCATATTATTTATTAATACTTTTAAGTATTTAAGCAGACTTTTAGGAATTTCAAGGCATTTAACCGAAGTTATTTAATTTTGAAAAATTTTAAACTTATAAACGAATTTTAAAAGAGTTCAAGATATTTTAAAAGAATTTAAGAGATTTTAAGTAATTTTGAAGATTTTTTTAGGAATTTCGGTAGAATTTAAATGACATTCAAGATTTTAAAGTAATTTTAAAATATAAATAATGTTCCTAAATTTTTTATAGAATGCTTCACAGAAATTTGCAGACGGCCATGCACAACTGTCGGTTATATTTCAGATTTTTTTGTAATACTTCCAGCTAGGTTAGCCGAGAGGCTTCAGGCGTTAGAAATTAGGAATGCGAAACTTACAAGGTTCGAGCCCCAAGGCGAATGAAGATTTTCATAGCGTGCGATTATAAACAGTGTAGTGATTGTATTATATTTATTAAACAACCCATCGTATTCTCTACTATAAGATTAGTTCTATAAAATTTAATGGAAAATTTTTTCCCTGTGATTGCTATAGTGGGCCCGATTTTGGTAATGGATATTATACCAATAGTCGGCTAACATGGTCGGGCCAAAGTTATAATTTTTATAACATCGAAAAAAAATTAAGTTTTCGCCAACAAATGCCTGAATGATGCATTTGTTTATTAGAGTTAAACATATATAAAATTAATCAAATAGTGATGGATGTTGCTAAAATTATTTTTGATGTTTTCAATTAAAAAGACTGACATTGAAAAAAAACGAATTTTTCCGTCGATAAATGCTCGAATAATTCATCTGTCTATTAAATTTGTCAAAAAAATCACAAATTTATCAACAGGTTGTGAATTTTCTAAAATTATCATAAGGTTCCTAATTTTTTACAATTGACATCGAAAAAAACGAATTTTTTTGACGACAATGCCTGAATAATGCATTTGTTATTTATAATACTGACAAAAATAGTCTTAAAAGAAATTTTTTCTTGAAAATATTGTTTTCATTCAAATTTCTTGCAATATAACTTAAAAACACGTTAATTTATTGAAAATTATAGAAAACACATTTACAACAAATAATTTGTTTGCAGCATTTTTTTTGTTTATTGTATCATATTCGACTATCTTAATATAATGTAGATGTGTGAAACGTCGGCCATTACTACAATTTAAATAATTCATAATAACAATTTAATTTTAATTAATAACAATTTAATCATTCATGCGAGCCGGGAACGTCAAATAGGAAAACATTTCATTTTTTCGTCATGTTTATTTATTTATAAAAAAAAAATGAAAAACTTAATCAAAAATCAGGCTCGACAACTTTTTTTTAAATTTCATCAGCTTTTAAAAAAACATTCAAATCGGTCCACAGGCGCAGACAGAATCTACGCCCTCATCTATGAATTGATAAATGCCACAAAATTTTGTAAGTTTATATAATTACGTACGTGAAAATAATAACTATTAACTAATTGTTGTGGCCAACTTTTAGCAATTTACACTTTGTATTATCTCGAATTTCATGGTCCTTTTGAACGTGAGTAAAGTTAGACAATATAGATTACGTGTTTAAATAATTATTATGTCGTAAGGTTGGTACACTGATTAGGATTTTTTATTCAACAATAAATGTACATATATTACTCTTAATTAAAAATAGAAATATTTACGTTTTAAAATAAAATTATAAGAACTCTAATTAATATCTGAATCAGGAAATTTCCAACAAATAATTATAGTTGAATATGAAAACAGAAATCTGACATTAAAAAGGAAATTTTTCAAAGGAACTAAAATCATAAATTAGGACAGAAAAATTTCAAAAATTAGTAAAATTTGCAGACAAAAAATGATAAACTGGAAGATTAATATATCACTGGAAGTTTAAAGCAAATCAAAATTTTCAAAATTGTCATTAATTTATAGTAATTTAGCAAAATTTGGAGTAATTTGTAATTTTTATTATTTTTTAGTCTAGCATGATACTCAAAACTGATATTAAATTTATTATTTTATTAATAATCTTGTTAAGAATAATTAATTGGGGGAGTGACAATGATGGATAAATATTCAAATAAAGTTATTTGCGTATTCTTCAACTGGATTAGTAAAAACGACTAATGTAAAACACATAATTCCAAGCGCGTTCTTCATTTCTTTAAAATAAAGGAAACCTTCTGATACAAAATTTCAAAAAGAATTGTATTATAACACAACAATTGAGTAGTTTGTTTAAAATATTCCGTGTGTGAATAGAAATATATTTAATTACGTACTGCATATCATAAAAATTAAATCCTTTTCAAAATTTATCACTTTTTCCCGCAAAATACATGTTTTCAGTTAAATCATATTTTTCGAATATAGAATTAATAGCAGTAAAAAGTCTTTTACGTGCAGGAATATATTACGAAGTCTAAAAAACTAAACTTCTGGACATTGTTTGATTTTATGACAAAACTCATTTCTAAAATTAGCCTTTTATTGTAAGGGTAATTTTCTGGTCTTATAGACAGAAATTATTTCTACTTCGTGGGCTCCCAGATTTGCAATGATAAAAAAAATTTATGATTTAGTTTAATAAATCCAGGGCGCCAGCACCTTATTTATGAAATGAACTCCCAGTTAATCTAGGGCATAGTGCACTATGATCCCAAAGCAGCAAACGAAGAAAAACCCGCGAACAGAGATCACTTAAAGTAAGAAACTGCCGACTCACTTTGGCGTAAACTTTTCTTTGTTATAATTTAGAGCGATAAGTTTTAGAAAGTCTCGCATAAGTGGTTCGGTTAACACAAAGAGCATACCTTGGATTTTGAAACATGTTCCGCTTTAAAAACATCCATTTTTAGTATTGTTTTTGATAAAGAAAATAAATTCTACCTAGCCTATTTTATAATTCTTGGCGAACACGCTTGAGGTTAATATTATAGGTGCAAATTTCACCAACCGTGATTGAATTTTAATCCTTGATTGACTGTATTTAATCAGTACATTGCGTTTCACCTTCTTTCGAACCATGATTAAAGCAGCCTAATCGCTGTTTTACTAAATTGAGCATTCATGGTCGGTTAGCAAATTAACCGACGATCAACTGAGCTCAACACAACCTCAAAGTTTAGTTTGAGTGCAGTGCGACAGTACATAGTGTGAAATATGGCTCAAAGTGAAATATTTCTTTTAAATATTATTTTTTTTCTTTTCGCTAAAGAAAACACCACTTCATTCAAATACTTTAATTTATGGTATTTTAGTGAGGCTTCGGCAAAGAAAAAAATAAACGCCTGATTTGGGACGCCTATTTATTTCGTTTAACGCACCAGAGGTGGCGCGCAAACACAAGTTGCGTGACTCAGCCTGTGAGAATCGCTACTTCAAACAGAAAAACGCAAATGCCAGACATTATTGCGAACAGGTAACATGGTTAACGAACCATAGGTTAAAAAATCATGGTAGAATGTTTCACAAGTTAACCATGAATTCATTTAGAGATGGTGCAATCGGCCCCCAACGGTTGTAAATTTAGACAGGAACATTCGCCTCATAGGGTGAAGAACGAGAGTGATAGCCCGCCACGCAAAGATGATTAAGCCGGAAGGTGTGTTCCTGCTTCTCCGACTCAGTTTACTAATACCGGCGCAGCTTTTCCGCGCCAACAACAACCGTACACGATCGACACGACTTCATTAGGAAGACTCTCTCTCTGTCAACAGTTTGATCAATACTGCGAGGGAGAGAGAGAGAGAGTCTTACGAATTCCGCCTAGTTTTGACTTTCAGATGTTAACGGCACCACCGGAGGTGCCAGCGGTGTAGTTTAAAAGTTTGGTCTGAAATTCACGGACCAGAAAGAGAAAGTGCTATGCTGAATTCGCTTTTCTCTTTCTGTTCAGGACCTTTCACTCTCCATCTTGTCGTGGTTGACTGGTGCAGTTATGGTAGCTTAGCTCTCAGACTGCCATGGGCCCAACTCACGATCTCTCGTTCTCCCCCCCCACTATCTCTCTCTTTCTCTCCCCCCCTCCTCTCTAAAAAGTACGGCTATTTCTTCAACGTGCAAGAAAGAGAGAGTGTAGTCAGTAGTGTAACATGTTGCGATTCACGTTTGATTTTATTACAGCGCCCGTTGTTAGATGGAATAACAACCTTAACGACCAACGCGATTAATTTGAATTCAACAGGAATATGAAATACGCGAATTTAACGAGATATTCACAAAATTATAAGCTAATATTTAGGAACGAATAAATAAAATCGAAACTATTAGAAAATGCAATACGTCCCTTTCTCATGCTTTGAAAACTCCATAAATAAGGATGAAATTAACCAAATATAACCGTACAAATTACGAGAATCGGGCAAGTCACGTCCAGCGTATAAACGAACATCTCCAAGTGGTAAACTTGAGAAATTCGAAACAGACCACCCTTAATTTAAATAACTTTGAACTTTCCCATGGAATTAAAGTGACAGGAAATCTATTGCTTAACTTAAAACTGGTCACTGGTTCTTTTCAATGTTCGATCGTCGATTTTTATAGCTTTTTTAAAAATGTCTGTTAAAATTTACAATAAACACTCAAAGTGCCGCTACACTTGTTTTGGATTTAGGGGGTAGATTCAGAACTGCGATTGGCTAAGCGGGGATGGATCGCCGCCTTCAACTTGACTGGACCCAGCGATGTCACGGAGTAGCGCAGCCACCAAGAAGGCGCAAAAAAGCAGTCTATCGTCGATTTTCGTTTTGTACACTTCACTCGTCTTGAAAAATTGAAGACATTTTTGTAAATTAGAATCTCCCGGTTCGGACGCGCTCGCGATTTAACGAGCATTCGCCTAAAATAATTGTAAGAGCGTGACTCAGTTTAATATTAATAATTCAACAAAAATTAAATAAATAATTTGATCTTTTCTTATATTCAAATCATTTTGTGTGTAGTGTTGTATTTCGCTACCATCCACAATTTTAAGTGGTGGTTTATCGGTTGTAACGCGACAGCGATCCCAAACGTGAAAGGACATTTTTTTAAATTGGAATAAGTAAGTTTGAACTTTCGCGCTTGTGTCGGACATTTTTGATAAAGTGCGGACGTAGCAGTAGGATTTCCTTCTCTCACTCTATCTTGACTACTTATGATACGTGACGTGAACACGTCGACAGCTGGCTCTCGTATATGTTGATATGGTACCAAAAATATAAGAAGAAGTGAATAACAAATCTACCTAATATAAAATATAAATAAAAGTGTTCCTTATGCAAAAAGCACTCTCATTTTTCGTATCCAAACTTATTTTTTAAAGTCCATTTTTACAATTGTAATGTTACAAGGACCCGGTCCCCGTAAGGATATGCAAATGTAGTAGTTGAACAACGCGTCGTCACAATATGTGAATTTGGTTCTGTTGCTCGAATTTTTATATTATTTTTTTCAAATCTAAAATTGTAAGAAACACTTTATTGAACGTATTTTAAACAGAGAAAATAAGAGAGTGAATGCTGAGCAGTATACCAGGGAGAATATGACGAAAGGCAGAGATGTGGAAAAAAGAGTTAGAGAAGATATTGAGACGTGATAGAGAAGAGATTGAGAGGCGATAGAGAATTGATAAGGAAGAAGACTGCAGAAAATAGTGAATATCGAACAGTGAACTTTAGCCAATTGAAACAGAATTTTAGAGCAGGCTTTAGTGAAAGGCAAATAAATCGACTAGGATCTTTATATGACAGCACATCAGGGAATCATCTGCATGCTAATCTGTAGTGACCTGGCAAATTATTCAATAGTCAATAACGCCCTGCATTGGCAGGGGCAAGTGCGACAAAATGACATTGGTTAACTAGCCACTAGCTAGCCACTAGCTAGCTAACTGAAACAGAGACCTTGTGATTAAGCGACTATAAAAAGAAATAGCCCTCTGTCATCAGGATCGGCAAATAGAAAGGGGCCGCGTCTTTGAAAACAAATTTAGTTAAGGAACAAAGAGATACGGCAAAGCGGGTCATTCGCCAAGTAAATGCTGTTCATGATCGTACAGAAGAGCTGCTATAATAAAGTGCAGAAATCATTCTTGAGCCCAAATTCGAATTCTACCACGCCAGTTTCATCATCGCAGTCACGATGAAAAGAGCCCTTGCTACTACAGGAGCAGTAGTAACCTGCTTATCAGAAGATTATGCAACTAAAAACATCAAGCATTTCCGCTCGCAAAATGGTAATTATAGTAGTGCCAATTGAAAAGCAACGGACAAGACAAAGTTGGAAGAAATTTAGGACAAACAGAAGCCTTGCCATAATTTAATTAACTTTAAAAAGGTATTTAGAAAGAAGTCTGAAAAACTTACTGTGAAGCAGCACGTTCTAAAAAAATGCGACAGAACTTTTGCATCAAAATGATACTAGTATCTATTGTATATCGAGAAAAGGTATTTAAGAAATCCAGGATATACTCAATATGAGAATAATACAGATTTAGCAGTTCTTATATTGAAACATTAGCCATAAGGGTCATGAGATTAAATCGATATACAGCTCAAGGAGAGCAGAGAAAAGAATAGTGAAATAATAAGAAAGAAGTCTTAATTTTCAAAATCGAAAAAACTATCTTAGTAACTTCTTAGATCTATACAATTAAACTTATCAGTCCCACCGAAGAAAAGAGAGAGAACTTCGCAGGCATTACCCTATATTTTCTATTCGCCACGGATTTCCAAAAGTTGCCTACGGGGAGAAACCAAATACGTATCTACTATTTACAATATTTATATTTTACGTATATTTGTTTTTGTCCTATTCACAATCTGTCCTTCGGCATTCCTCTTCCTTCTCTTTTTCTCCATCTTACCAAACAACCACTCACCCATTCTAGTACACTTTTTTCCTTCCTTTCGTTTATCAATATCTCCATGCTTATATCTTTTGTTCACGTTTTATTCACACCTCCTCTTCTCACTAGAAAGCCAGAACCCATTAAAATCCTCCACGGACACTCATATCATTCCTGCTATCAGCTCATAACTTCCCTTTTCTCCTATTTCACAAAAGGATTGCGCTTTTACCCTTAGGATAATCAACCCATAGTTCCTGTTAAATCTTAACTTTTTGATTCTATTTTATCTAGCTGCCTTCTTTCACTATGCCGTTATTTAAACCGTCTAATATACCTTACTTTCATCCGGATGCATCATTCTGACTTTATATACTTGCAGTCCATTTATTCTAAAGTTACTTTCCCTTTAATTGCTCCACTTCTCGTTGTAATCCCTAAACTTGTTCTCCTTATCTCATTATGACAATATAATTAGGCGCATTCCTCGCTAATCCCAATGTCCACTTTACATACCTCTCCTGTATCCTATTAACCTCTAAAATAAGCCTAGGTACACAAACTCTTTAACTTTCTGCACTATATGTATCTAGGTATCTCCTCAACATCTACATCCTATCATTTAAGGCCTTCTCGTTCTTTTCTCGCAGTCCTATACCACCTGCATTCGCGAGTGACAATATACAAACCCCTTCTACCCTAAATCCTCTCCGCATTATGGTCACAAAGTTACGTTCTATATGCGCAACTGAAATCTCAAAACGCTTTGGGCCAAGCGGAAAACTTTGACTTTCACCCCTATTCGTCCAAAAGCCATCCAAAATTTCCTCCCCTTTTTTCATGGTATCTTTTATCTCTTCATATACCTACATTATCATTTTGATTAGGCTTCTCTTCACTCCCTTCTCCTCCATTGCCAGTCAAAAGTTACCTCTATCCGCCTATGTTTCCGGAAATATTCTTTTTCTCCATCTCTGCCAACCTCCTTTTATCTGCTCCAATCTTCTCACTCCTGTAAATCTAAATGATAAAACGATTTTCTTAAAAATCCTTTTACTCCTCACTCCCTATCTTTTCGCTTTTCCCAACTTTACGCTTCCGAAACCTATTTCAAATCTCCCGCACGTCACCCTTTGTATTTACAATTCTCAGATTCGCTTCTGAACTCTTCTCCTTTTGGTGTGCTTCTTGCTTACACATCAATCGCAACCCCTCTCTCATTTATACAAACTAGTCCCTTCTAGCAGTTTCTTTTTTCCACTTTTTACATATCCTCTTCACCTTATTTTCCATCTTATCTTATTCCCTATTCCATAAGAGTCTCACCATTCCTTTGTTCTGCTCACCCTTTTACCCATCAAAACTTCTTTCCTAACTTGCTTCCCGCTGCTCTCCGCCTTTATCAACAACTTTTAAGGTTAACAGTCAGATTATATCCTCTATTATATCAAGAATCTCTCCAGCTCTTCCGACCCTTGCATATTCATGAATACATAGTCCATCACCGATAACCATACCTTGCTTACATATGGGTATTCTCCCTCTTCGTCCCACGTTAGCATACTATTCGCCACCTTCCAGCCCCTATCCCTTATCCAGTCTCTTACACTGAAAGAAATGAATTGCTGCTACAATTATATTTCGCGTTAGATCAGCCATCGATATGTCTATTCCAGCAATATAGACTGCTGATCTAACCCGCAATATAACTGTATCAGCAATACAGATTGCTGATCTGACCCGCAATATAACTGTATCAGCAATTCATTTCTTTCAGTGTAAAGTCCCCGGCTATTAATTTATTATCTTATTCTTCGATTTTCATTTAAAGCTCTTCCCATCCCTTTAAAAGCCCCCTTCCTCTTAATTCATTATTTAGTTTATATATTCCCTCAATAAATTATTGCTTAAATGAGAACAGATTTTTTCTAATTATTATAGTTTTGATTCAATTATTAAAATTGTGAAAGCTGTTAAACATCCCAGTGTCTGGATTTGACAATTGAGTAAGGACAAATAGTCCCTAGAATTACAAAATTGTGGAATTCTTACAATAGAAAATGATATTGCTAGACGTAATTGTTTATTGAAGAACCTCAATTCTATCGATAATTATTGGTCGAACGAAATCAGTAGTTTCTAGTAAGTGAATTCCAAATCCTGCCAGATTAGTCTATTCCTAAAACCCTACTATAAATCAAGATCCTGTTCAAGTAGATTTTAGAATAAATCAAGCACCTAGAGAAACTATTATATAACCTATTTCTTCTAGTGATATAGTAACTGTGGATAAATATATATATCAAACCAAATTCAAATTTAACTACATTCAATAACTTTAAACTCATTAAACAAAATCATAATTTAATAAATCACTCTTCCTATTTCTACGCAATAGTTGACAGAAAATGGCTATCCAAGTGCGAGTTTTCAAACAGCTTTTGATAGATTTCCTGAAAATATAATTATTACGGAAAAAATCATTAATGAACAACTTAAGAGAACTTTTATTGCAGTAATTTCAATCAACTGGATTCTAATCTTGACAATCAGATTTATTCTAGAAACCCTCATAGGATGAGTCGCCTTTCAGATCCGCCTACCCCGTTTTCTAATGTAGTTTCTCCCCAAAAGAATTGGTGGTTATACTGCTATCATAAAGGCAAACAAACTGAAAATTTGAAGGCAATTGGAATCATATATATGGGATATTCATGAACCTGTAGCTGTGTCATCGGACTACTTGCGATATGTCATTCGAGAAATTCTTGAGAAGTATTGGATTCGTGCTGAGGAAATGTACACGCGTACGACTGATAATGGTGCAAATATGATTAAAATGAACAGTCTACTTTAAGAAGAACAAGAAGAGGATGAAACCAGCAGACAAAAAACGAACTCCAATGATGAACCAGAAATCGATGTCCATATAAGTGAGTGTCAATATGAATTCATAGAGCATTCAGAGTCAGCTATTGATTTTGATAGACAGACCATCTTTCTGATTTGCGTCCGATGTGGGGCTCACACACTTCAGCTATGTGTAACAGACGTTGCAAAGGAGAAGCTGGTGAAAACTATTAATAAGGTACATTCAACGAAAAAATAATATATGGAAGATGTACAGCAAATATTTGTACACAATATATGTATATAATGAGATTTATTACCTATATTTTTCCATTTATGTAGGCACGGACAGTTGTAAAGGTACTTTGAACGGAGACAATGTGAAAGATTTTGATCATCTGTGGATATAAGAAATCAATACTCGATATGCGTACGCGATGGAGTACAACAGATATTATGCTTCAATCGCTAATGGATATTAAACCATTTTGTCTCGATTTTTCATCTGACCATAAAGAACTTCATCTATCGGAAGTCAAGTGGGAACGACTTGCACAGTATTTGGCTACCCTCGAACCTTCTAGGATAACAACTCTGTTGCTACAAAAAGAGCAACTTCTACCTGGTAATTCTTTTGGTGTATGGCTGAAATGCAAGTTGGGAACCAAGAAGGTTAGCACGTTGTCTGCTCGAGCTCTTTTCAATGCAATGGAACCGAGAGAAATGCAATTGCTGGAAAAAGACGCTTTACTGGAGCCAAGGTACCTTGCCTACGTCTTACAGCGACAGGAGGATGAAGAGGAAAATAAAAGCAAAGAGACTCGATTAAGGAATAAACTAAAACAAATATGGCTAAAACTTCACCCAAAAGAACAGAACAGATCAGACTTACTGATGAAATTCAATCACGGGAGGTATTACTTATGCAAACTATCCCTAGACATGGGCGACGATATCTTAGTAGTACGCTGTCATGATTTATATAAGACACAACTAAAAAGAGTTAACAGAGCAAAAACTAGTGCCTTGAAGACCAACGCCGCCAAGAAAGCTGGATTATTTACAAAAATTATAATTTTCGTAAATTTATTTTTTATAGCGCTAAGAATTGCATTTATTCTTCACTGATTATGTTAAAAGTACGTTATTAAATAGAAATTATGAACCCGTAACGACCAATGTGTATATATTCAATATTTAACTTAATATACCATATACGGGGTTTAAATATTTCTTGAAAAATATGTATCAGTGACCTAGTGAATTCTCTGCAGCGCCCAGATAGTCGTGATCCTCATAATTACGATTTTCAGATACCTCCCGACGACCAATTCCTCGAAAAATATTGTCTGAGTGACCTGGTGAATTCTCTTCAGCGCCTAGATAGTAGTAATCCTCGCAGTTATGACTTTAAAATACCTCCGAATGTCGAAATGTCTTTGAAGAATGTGAAAATGCGGCCTAGTCAGCCACCTGGGAAACCCAGACCATCTGCGCTTTCTCGGTCATGCATTTTGTCCTTCGCAGGAAGGAAGGCTCTCAAAATTAATCGAAGAATATGTTTCAGTATTATGGCAAATTGGAGCACGTGGTTTGTCGCATTTCTTACAATTACGACTTTAAGATTCCTTCGCAGTATCAGCACCTAAATTCTTCCGAAAATTGTCAAAACTTGACCTAGTAAGCTATCAAGGGAACCTGAGATATTCTCGCATATTCAGAAACTGGTTTTGGCTTTGATAGAAAAGCAGGGTCCTAAAATTCTTCGAAGAATGTTTGGGTATCCTGGTAAATTCTCTGGAGCACCTGGGTTTTTTACAGGTTTTAAAATTCCTCGTAAAATATGTTTGAGGAACCTGGTAAATAGTTCGGATCACCAGAGTGGCCCTCGAACTCTTAAGAAAGACCTCTGATCCTTGACGGACAGTTGAAAGTCAAATACATCTGAAGCAACTCTAATCTTAATATTGTAAATTATTATTGAGTAACTGTTATGATTTAGGTTTCTAAGTATTTTTTAATTATTTGTATAACATTAACTGAACATTCTTTCATCATGTTTCATCTGTTTTATAACGCAACGAAACGAAAGTAATGCTGACATTCATTTCACTTTACGATATCGATAACCAAAATGATGAAACTTTTGTTGTATTCAAATATAACACAACGTAACGTAACAAAAGTTTCGTTCGGATCCCTGTTTTAATGCATGCTTACTAATTTGTTTTGAAATATTAAATTGATGATTTACTATTAAACTACTTACCTAAACACTTGCCAAAATTTGATGTAAGAATTGGAGGTTGCATTAACCTACTTTCAACGACTCTTTTTGTATGAATAATCAATTGAACGGAAAGTGTGGAACTTATAAACAATATTTTAAATATCAATTCATTTAATTTTATAATGTCTTAAATTATTTTTTAAAGAGTAGTGTTAGCAAGTTTATGGAAATTTTATTACAATATAAAGGAAAATAAATTTTTCATGAGTTATAATAATACTCTATTTTTGTTCTTTAATTGATGCTATTATTGTTAGTAAATTGCACAATTTTATTTTTATAAACCCCACTGGATTTACCTTGTCCCAGTATTGGCTCCTTTTGTGTCCCACTTAAGGAAACATCCCGAATCTCTTGTCCTGCTAATGTGCGATCTGACTACCTTGAAAGATATTCTTGTTTGTTAATTAATAGTCGAACTAATAATATATTTTTTGTTCCAATTGATCGGATAATACATTAGCCACTTATTATAACATATTTTGTTTCAAAAATTACTTAGAGATTAATAAGTCAGAGATTTCAGAAATATGCATTAAAGAGCATCCTTTATCGATGTAACGTCCAGAATGCGGTTCTTTGGCAGAGACTTGCATCAAATTTCTAACCAAAACTATGTTTCGATCTTCCGACTCTACTTCTCGACAATCCTTGAATCTATGTATAGTCACTCTGAATTTCTAGCATACATTTTGAGATCACACATGCAAAATAGATGCGTGATCTTATGCTTTCAAAATCCACCTTTGACGTAGGGGCACTGTTGGAAATTGCGCAGGGCAAAACATACAGTCACCCTGAATGACGCGTCTCTTGAAGGTGACGTTATTAGTTGTCACACAATGTTGGCATGGTTTTGCGCAGCCTATTGCGAAAAGTTCAACTGATTTGGGAGTTACTGGCAGCAGACCCATTTAATCCCATCGGTTAAGTGCCGATCCGTTCACTTAAAATTATTGAGACGTTGCCGGTGCATTAAAATATCTACCTCTTGATTAGTTCCTCAAAATCCCATGTCAAGACACAACTTCCTGGAACTATTCAGTCATTGGCACTTTTTTTACCTCTTGCTCTGAGAGGTTTTCCTGCGGAACTATCCTTGGACCCTATATCCGCAACCCTGGAATACGTCCGGTAACCTAGATTAATTATAATTTATAACAGGATATTTAAAAAGGTTTGTTGGATCAGGATCCCCTCAAATCTGCAGGTCCCATTAAGTAGGGCTATCTACGTTTGAAGGTACGCACTCCATGTCAAGGAAACTAGCATTGGGGTCACTAATTGGCTTGGATTTACCTCGAAAAAGAGTTCGCAAACTCTTTGCAAAAAGCTTTCATGTCGAGAAGCCTCTTCCTCGATGGTCGCTAGTCGACCTGTCGCAATGTTGCTGCCAGAAAATAGAATGGGTGAGGCTCATTTTGCTGTGCACAGAGGTTCGCGTCATTCGCTGCATATTTATAAAATGTTGTAAAGAACGAAATGCATTGAGATGTATAAATTCCTTGATTTAAAAAATTAGTGTAATTTAAGTTAGGTTACCTAAAGCAAAAGTGCAGCATCACACCAGGAAGTCGCAACCCCTGTTCTCAGAGGTAAGCCTGAAAAAACGTTCGGTATAGAATACGGAAAATATTGATCGTGATTGATCCAATGTACTTTTTTTAAAGAAGCCTTGTTTGGACAAGCGTTCTCATAAAATGTGCCTGCACTGAGAGAAATTTCTTGTACTGGAAACGCGGTTTTGAATAGTTAATAATGACCTTAACTACTTCTTATAGTTGTATCGGGAAACTACTTACCCGTTACGGCACCTATAAAAAGTGACCATTGCGATGAGAAAATCTCGTCTTGGCAACTATGCGTTGATTGTGGTGGCTAGTTTGCTTGGTTAAAATTACCAGATTTTGAACTTTGTATCGACAAATCTCTTGAGTACTATATTTTGCTAAGTCACTTAGTGACAGATACTTTTTTCTATAAAAAAATACTTTTTTAGGTAAAATTAAAATAAATTTTAATAAAACGTTCATAATCATTATCAAAAGTATCAATTGGAAATTAAAAAGTTTAAATTATTTTATAAAATGTAGGATTACTAATAAAAATAAACAATAAGAATAATAAAATTTTCTAAGGCATTTTAAAAGTGTAATTCCAAAATATATTGAACACAGTAATTTGGAAGAAGTTAAATGATTTTATTCTATGTAATTCCAGAGCTTTCATTTTTATTTTCCAAAACATCATAGAATGAGGCATTCCAGAAAAAATGAAAATAGCGGTATGATGATGAGTAATGAGAGGAATACAAATTTAGGCTCAAAAACGAGTTTAAACATTATAACTAGACACCCCGAGTTGAGGCGAGAATACATAACAGCTAGCACAAGCTTCCTTTTTTCCCATTTGCATTAACTACATCATTCTAGTAGTAGGAACGTCAAGTTCCTTGGACCCACAATGTGGTCATAAAGCTAGTTAAAGAAATCAGAGTTTCTTGTTATCACAGCTCTTTTTTCTCAACTACATTTTGTATAGTAATGCAAACTAGGGGCTATTTTTATCAGTGTGGTCTGCGGCTGATTTGCGTTTTCTCCGATGAACTTTTAAACACCCCATAAAGATCCATATTTAGAAATGTTTTTCACGAAGCAGTTTTGGCTATTTAGAGCTTTTTATGAGAACCTGAACGCTCCAAAACAGGTGAAAATGGAAAATCGAATGAATTAAGTTGGTCAAACATGGTCTTCTGATGTCAATAAAAACAACGTGTGGAGCCAATAATGAGGATGGGCTTCCTTAAAAGGAGAAAGACCCCAAACATCACAGTCCCCTTACCATGTGCTGGAAAACGGAAAATGGAATGACGAACTTGAAATGACCTTCCCAATCTCCTGATGCAAATTCAATAGAAGATGTGTGTAGTGTCGAGATAAGAAAGCTTTAAGGAAGGCGCGTAATCGTGCAAAAGCAGCTACGTCGATGACTTAGGAAGGAATGGCGCTCTCTATATTCGGAATATGCCGAAAAAGTAGTCGAACGAATACCCAGGAGATGCAAGGCCATTATACCGAAGAATGGCTATTGGACGGTTTAAAAGGCAGTCCTCCCTAATGTTTTCTGCGTATAAAATCCACATTTTTGAGGCTCTGTTATTATTCCTCAAGTACTTGCTTCAACCAACTCTAGCACAGCAAATTTAAGAAGTCACAAAAATCAGTTATAACAAAACTACTTTTAAAATACTCTTGAACAAGAACTAGTAGAATAGGAACATGAATAAGTATATCAGAGGTTCAGGCTATATGTTAGCCTATTGGAAATATTAAAAATAATTGTGCGAAAACAACTAGCACATTACACATACTTTCACTTAGTTGCTCTTAACTGAAACAACTTTTATAAGACTCCAGGTGATATCCTCATCATTCGAATAATATTTGGGAACCCCTAAAAATTACCATGGACTCATTAAACAAAACTAACTTAATTTCCTTGAAGTAAAACAGCCAAAAAAATAAAAAATAATCAACCCAAGCATCTTTCCAAAACTTTAGGTGATATTGCTAAGTCTATAGTTAAATCATTAAAACTTTGTACAAACAACATGCTTTTGCCAAGTAGGTATTTGTTTCTTATCGAATTTTATTGTATTTTTAACGAGAATGAATTAAGAGAAAATAGAATGCGTATATCATTCTCAAACAAAGCTAAATAGTTGGCAATTACTGTATACATAATAAAAATGAGAATATATTAATATATATGTTTTCGGAACAACGAGAGAAAAAAATTTGTTTTAAGATAAATATATGAGGACTCCAATTACGAATCGAAACTAAGGATTTTGAAAGAGATAACGATAATTTCAAAATTGAATTTTCCAGTATAATTATGGTAGGTTTGACTTTGAATATGGGTCATTTTTCAGCAAAGTGTGCACTCATATTTTCATGAATGTTAAAAATGAATAAAATGGTAATTAATCTACTTAGACGTGTTCATTACAAACACTAGTAATGCTTTTTCTACTCTGTTCATAAACAAAATAAAATTTTTTTTTTTAGGTGTCAATTTTTGAGAAGAAATATAATTTCGATATAAAACATGAAACTTTCCGAAATAAATAAAATTATGAGTTAAGATATGGAAATTGCAAAAAGCGGTACACTCGGTTTTTGCTTTACGAACTGGCGTTTAAGAAATTCCAAAAACTGCTGGCCATGTAGTTTCTCGCCTTAAAGGACAAGAGACCAATTAAATACAGTTTTCGAAATCTCAAACAATTTTTAAATACTATAAATTACGAGAATTTTGTTAACGATTACACAGACACACACAAAAAAGTTATCTAACTTTTTGACCAAACCATGTTGGTATTTTGCTTTTGAGGTCGCTGAATCAGAAATGGTGGCCATTTGGCTCCGTCAGAACATGATTTTTTTGTAACATCAAAAAACACCAAAAAATAGCAAAAGTAGCCATTTTTATCGTCGTAACTTTATAACTACCTTTAATTATCCAAAATAAACAATTTTCCAGTTGTGGTGGAAAAATAAGCCCAAAAAAGTTATCTTATGTTTTTTGCGTCCCTAAATCGATCTGGGGCGATTTTTGCTCGGAAAGGTCCAAGTCTATCCCTAGCCTCTATATATAGCCTCCCAAAATTGCCTAGCTGATCCGTTAATTCGAGAAGGAGAAGCGACCTGTCATGTTTAGAAGCATATGACACTAGTAAGTTTATGACGTCGCAAAATCCTAATTTGAGGTTGCTTTGTGCTCTCCGAGTTAGCGTCGGATGGTCCAAAAACTACTATATTAGAGCCGATAAAAACCGAAAACGTACCGAAAATTAAGCTAAGTACATTTGCATCATAAACGGGCTATTCAGCCACTCAAAAATTAGGCTTTCAGGTTAGAATCAATCGCTGATTCGGGGAGCACAAATTAGCCTCGAATACGGATTTGGCGACGTCATAGACTTACTAGTGTCGTATGCGTCCAAACATCGAGGCCGTTTCGCCTTCTCAAACTAACGTATCGGCGCGGATTAAGGTCACTTTTAAGGTTATATTCCACGTATTTTTAGATTAGCCATGATTTATGACACGAAGGGATACGAGGATAGATAGAATCACTTAAAAGGACCTGAACAAAATGAAAATGTGGCCATTCATCATATTAGACTAACAAAATGGACAACTCTAGCAATTTTGGGAGAGTATATTTTGAGGTTAGAAATTTACTTAAACCTTTCCGACAAACAAAAGCCCCGAATCCACACTCAGATCCAGAAAAAATTAGATAACGTGGTTTGGGCTTATTTTGCACCTACAAGTGGAAGATCTTTTATCCTGGCTAATTGGAGGCAGTCTTCAGGTTAGACTTGACGGTTTTGAGGTTAGGATCAGAATGACTCCAAACAGGGAATATTCAACATTATACTCATCCATTTTTGTGTGCCTGTATTATCTAAGATTTTTGTTAGTAATCCAAAAATGTTCAGGTGGTGGGGAATTTTTTAGGTAGTCAACAGTAGGAACGTGTAGAAGTAACCTACATTTGTTTTTCTAAAGGTTTGAAATATTAGTATCCCGTAGCATAAAATTTAGTCTATCTTTCTAGAAAATATTCCTGTTAATCACTGAGACCGTCTTTTCGTATATTGATACATATCAGGAAATTTGATATATGCAGAAATTTCCACAATTATCTCTAGTGTATGGTAAATTAGCGATAATTTAAGGCAATTTATTAGTCTTTTTTTTGCATTTCATCTTTTCCAGAAAAGTCATATTGGAGTTATTATTTTATGAATAATTTTTCTAACTATAAGAATTATTTGTCAGAATAAAGTGACAGAAAAAAATGAAAGGCACCCGCTAAGTTGGAAATAAATATACGGCAATTAAAAATAAACATTATACTATTGATATTGTAATATTTACCAGCAGGTTTAGTAAAAATCACGAATGCAAAACACAAACTTTCAATCACATTCCACATTTCCTATAAAGAATGGAAACTAGCTTATGAAAATTTTTAAGCAGAGTTGAATAAAGAATACTGTTTAAAATGTTTAAATGTATATACACTAGTTCATATCCGATTTATCTTTCTTACATATTTGTATATCATAACTCTGTTTCAAATATATTTAAGTAGCACAACTCTTCTTCATATTTAAGAAATCACTGTTTACAGTGTAATATAAAAGGTTTTAGGCCTCTTGCAGTGCGTGTTCGTAATATATTTTATTTTATAATTTTTTGCAATAATTAGTGAAGAATGCTAAGATTATACCTTTTCAATATAGAACTTTTAAAATATAAATTTGTTTTTAGGTAATAAAAACAGAACAATCCAATATCATTTCTCTTTGGATTTTTCATATTGTTGAAATCAAAAATATTAAGATTAAAAAAATTATATATTGCGTATTGGAGTTACGAAATAATTGTTAAAATGTAGCTCTCTTAACAGAAAAAGGTAATTTTTTAGATAAATTACTTTTGTTAAGTGTACAATTATAAAGAAAAAAAATATTGTAACTTGCATTAATATATACCGGAGTACCAAATGTTAAACTTCCACATATTGTTTGATTTTATAATATGACTCGGTTCTATAATTATCCTGTCACCTGAAGATGAGTCTGTTGCTCAAACTATTATAAGATTTATACCTAAGTAGTTAAAATCGTGCGTGTAACTGAAAGTATGCTTAGCAGGAGCTGTATAAATCTTACTTTTATGTACTCATTTTCATGAACTTTATCTCTAACATATCACGTTTTACTAGCGTGATCGAAACATGTTTCTTTAAATCCCCTTAGACACCTTCCCAATACTCTAGATAGTATACCCATCTTCGTGCTGATTAAAATTCAGCCGTAAAAACTACCCTAATACATTCAAAAAACCCTGAAAAAGCAACCTTAAGCTTCCAACGCCTAGGGTGACGAATGAGTCAGGGTAGGCATATCTCAGCAGCCTTGCAGGTCGCTGCAAGCGCCCAATCTTAATTTTCCCCGATTATTTGCGACCTGTACCATCAGTTTATGGCCAGCTTTCGTCAGTGAAACGTGTCAAGTTATTTATTTCAATTTTTCGAAAAAGTCATTTGCAACGAGATGGACCCAGACCATTAGTAAGTGAAATAAGATTTTCATTCATGATGTTTTTTGGGTAATGTCGATGTTCTTAGTTTCTCAAAGGGTCTCTTGAACGAGAGAAATAAAAATAATTCCGGACTCCTACTAGACTAGTGGGGTACGATACATGACGAAATTTTAGGTTTTTCGTAAGAAAAAAAATTCTCGGTATTGGTGGGTTAACTGAAACAACTAAGCATATTTCAAATTGATAATAACACAGCCCCACAAAAAAACCGGCCTGTCCGGCAGACCGGAGCAGTGTATCTTTATGTATTTTGACTCGCTGAATTCAAACCCGAAGTCAGAAATATCAGATTGGTTCGTCTTTTAATCCTAAACTAAAAAAGCACCTGTAAAAAGGCGCTTTTTTGCCTAATTCGAACAAAAAGAAATTGGTCTGTCCGACGGACTAGATCATTGCATCCTTGTGTATTTCGTCCCGAAGAAATTAAGTTTGAAGTCAGAAATGTCAGATTGGCTCGTGTTTCATCCCTGACATAAAAAAGCACCCGTGAAAAGGGGTTAGTTACACCAGCCTCCCCCCCCCCCCTTTGTTCTGAAATTTTTAGTCTTCTATAGCCCACTGAAATGCGCCACTGATTAAAATTTTGGCGCCATAAAACTGTAGGAGTTATATCAGGTATTACGAGGGGGGGATGGGGCAGCGTAACGCTATCCCCCTATTTGAAAAATCAAAATTCAAATCACATGATCTTGAAGATCTTCAAATGTGCTCATATGCGCAGTATTGCAGTACAAAAATGTATAATTGTCTCTTCGCATAGCATTTTAAATGCTCTCATATATGCCACTTTCGAAATCGACAAAAAACCGTAATAAGCCCGCTCATTGCCACTTGTCACGGATCATAGATATCGCTTTTAGAAAGAGAATTAGCCAATAATAGATATTTTAAATAACAGATATTACATAGTGAAATAAAAAATAGCTTGAACTAAGAAATAGAACAGAAATTAAAAGAAACGAATTGAGAGTGGTAGTATTTAATTTAATTTATTTTTTTTAGAGGTAGGAATTTTTATTTGTTTCAGGAGACGAAAAAGATGAAGGACATCGAAATGTGGAAGTGTAGATACTGTAGACAGATATTACCCACGAAACTATAAATCTTCCACAAAACATATTGTAATGAGCAATCGAACCGGACCAAAAATTACCATACGATTCCGGACACGATCAAAATGAAATACCTGAAAGGAGATTGGGTCGAGATAAATTCACAATTCAAAAATATTCTAGAGTTGAAATTTGATAAGGGAGAACAAGTACCACACCAGGGAGAGAAGAGATAATCAAGCCCTGAATTTAAATAAAAACAAATTAAAACGGGTAAACAGGGTACAGATGACACATACATAGAATTGGAATGGACAGAAGATGAGATCTGGTTGAGCTTTGAAGAAGAGTTACAACGATGCAAGCAAATCCTATTAAAGAAATAAACCACCCCCACGCTTCATTCTACGTGGATCCCCAAAATCTAGAACATTTTTAGTCTCGGCTCATCTGCCACCCAAGCAATTAAAATTGTAGTGTCGCTCTCCTTACTTAGTTTCTCATAGGATAAGGGATCGTCCACAAATTACGTAAGAAGTTTTTCTTTTGTCTATATCGTTGTGTCCTTCTCAACTTCACAGCAATTTTATGCTCGTCTTTATTCATACAAAAGAAAACGTCTCACGTAATTTGTGGACGATCCTTAATGTCTCTACGCGAAACAACTGCGTCATCGGCTCTCGGTCAGGCGAGCTTCACCATCGCTGGGTGTTTGCTGCACCCCCAACTTCCTGTAAGTTAAAATAAATTTAACTTGAAATACACATGAGCATCTTCACTGATTTTAACCTGATCTCTTAGTATCCGACTCCTTCACCCTATCCTTAGTTTTGGGACATCTCCAAATTCTTGAATTGCGGATTTTTCTTGTTTGACGAAGGAACTTGAGATTGGCGTGAAGTGTTGACCGTCCTACGTCGTATCCATTCGCTTTTTTCGGGTGGAAGAGTATATATTGTGGATTTTAAATTGCTGACTATTTCCTCTTTTGAGATTTCCGAAGGAGCTACTGCAAAATTGTGTCCTAAAGATAAGGCTGAAATCATTTCATTGTAGAGAGGATGGTCAGAGAAGTTTTTTACTGTTTTTTTAGTTGTTTTTGCTTTAATGGAAGTAATTTTCTTATATCTAATTTTTTGTTTTTGAGTAGAAAGCTCTTCAATCCGTTGAGATTGGTCAAAAGATATGCGGTCCAATGTGGACCAAATATGAAATCACGTTCAGATACTTGAGTGTTTTGATTTTTCTATTTAAAGGTGCGTATGGTTTGAGTCTGCAGTGGATTCATCCACCACGGAAAGGAAAGTTTGAGAAACTTGTTGTGACTTTCACCACTGTGTCTGTGTTTGGGATTTTTCGCGTCAATTTATCGAAATGACGCCGCTTCTCTCTTTTCTAAACCTGTCTTTTTTAAACTATAATAATTTCTCTTTTGTTTAACCGATTTAATTTTTCTTTTAGTTTTAACGAACATATATTCCTACCTGCACTTTTTTAACGAAATACATACATATATAAATATATCAATATTTTTCATTCACTATTATCATTTTATTTAAATTAATTCGATTTTTATCAACAACAGTTAATTAAATAAATCAACGACATACATGTAAATAATTCCTGTACTTTTCATTATTAATTTTTTTCTCTCGGCTTGGAGGAATCTGCAACTTTCAGCTTTGGCCCACACCTTGCTGAAAAGTTCGGAATAAAAGGAATTTGTAGGATTTTTCCGTGGGCTTCAAGTTTGTGGGAAGGTCACAAAACTAAGAATAGGGTGAACAAGTCGAAAACCGAGAAATCAGGTTAAAATCAGTTAAGATGCTCGTGTGTATTTTAAGTTAAATTTATTTTAGCTTACTGGAAGTTGGGGGTGCGGCAAATCGCCAGCGATGGTAAAGCTCGCCTGACCGACAGCCGATGATGTAGTTGTTTCGCGTAGAGACATTAGGGATCGTCCACAAATTACGTAAGACGTTTTTCTTTTGTTTGAACAAAGACGAGCATAAAATTGCTGTGAAGTTGAGAGGGGCACAACGATATAAACAAAAGAAAAACGTCTTACGTAATTTGTGGACGATCCCTTATCTTGTGAGAAACTAAGTATGGAGAGCGACACTACAATTTTAATTACGAGGGTAGTTCAATAAGTCCTTAGAATGAAGTATAAAAACAATTTTTTTGGGGTAAATTTTTTTTTATTTTTCAACATAATCTCCTTGGAGCTCTAT
>NC_046657.1:154427478-154443267 GCF_010883055.1 Belonocnema kinseyi
GAGGCGACCACTCTATTGCGTTTATTCTCAGCTGAGAGCAAACGCGGCACCCATCTTGCCGATAGCTTTTTCATGCCTAATTTTTCATGTAGAATTGAAACTCGTACTTGGGTTCTGGCCTGTAAAGCTGTATAATGTCGGGGTCTCATAATTATTTTATAAGAACTCAATCGAAATCAAGATATTATAATTTTACCCACAGACAAAGGAAACACAACAGTAATAATGAATAAAGATGACTACAAGAAAAAATCTTGAACCTTCTAACTGAAGATACATACACAAAACTTAAAAAGGACCCTGCAAAAACAATAGTCAGTAAAACGAAAACCCTTCTCAAAGACTCCAAACTTGACAGCCAAACAATACCCAAACTGATACCTACTAATCCCATCTCTTCAAGACTTTACGGGCTCCCAAAAATTTACAAAGATAACATTCCACTTAGACCGATCGTCACGGCAATAAACTCATAAACTTACAACCTATCACGCTTTCTCGCTACAAAACTAAATCCTATTACAGGAAACTCCATCATTCACGCCCAAAAATCATTTGACTTTATCAAAAAGACAGCTCGTACTTTTGATAAAAAACTTTCTGAATGATACTTAATTCTCGTTCAATAACCAATTCCACGAACAAAACTCATGGCCAGAAATGGGATCTCAAAAACAATTGGTCATCAACTCCCTTGTATACGGAGCTGTCTCTATAACAGATAAAGATAATTTATAAAAGAAATTACAAAACGTTAAACAAATTCGAATACATAACGATTACACAAACAAACAAATTGATAAAGAAATAAGAAAATAAACTAAAAAAACAAGTCAACACAACCTACGAAAGGAAGAGAGAAAAAAATGACCACCACCCTACCTTACATCCAAGGTGTCACAGACCAAATAGGAAGAATTCTCTACCAACACAACATCGAAACCACATTTAAAACACCTGCAAAAATAGGACAACTACTGAATAACTCTAAAGACGAAAAGGCACCCCGAAGTAATCCAGCAGTGTATAAAATCCCTTGTTTTTATGGCTAAGTTTATATTGGAGAAACCGGGAAAGCGGTGAACCAACGTATAAAGGAACATGAGCGTAAAGTCAGACTAAAACATTTACCCCAATCTGCACTAGCTGAATATCATATCGAAACAGGACATAACATTTAATTTGACAGGACAACAGTCATTGCAAAAACACACAAAATATTTTCAAGAAACCGTAGAGAAGCAATTGATATCTTAAAACACCATAATTATATCAATAGGGACAATGGACATAATACCAATCCGATTTGGCCTTCCGTCCCCCCGGAGTTTTTAAATAAAAAGACTTTATTGGCCAATCAGTTTCGACCAGTCCCCACGTTGGGGCGCTCTGGCCAATCACAGGAATCCTAGAGAGAATACAGAAGAACAGCATAATCTGATACCTCGGTTTCAGGTCAGCCCTGAAGAAGTGAAATTCAATGTTCACGAAACGTCGGCAAAATTCGTAGTTTTTACACCAATGAAACCCGAAATATCTCTTGTTATCAGAACTAGGGATTGTTTGTTGGGGTTATTTTTATTTATATATATAAATATTTTGTTTAAATCCAGTTAGGATGTATTTCGTTAAATACGCAAAGTTGAGTTTTTCTTTCTTTCAATCTTACTGTAGGGATACAGATATCACCAACCGTTTACGAAAGTGTCTGATGTAATTTTTTCAATTACATTTTTTTAGGTTTTTAATTGTTTCTTTTTTTGGAAGTTTGATTATAATTATGGGCATGGCGATATTTAGTCAAGTCTTCTGCATCTGACAGCCAAGAAATAGCTCAAAACTCTGGTGCAGAGAACTTTTCGATTTCTCAAATTTTCTGTATTAGATTTTCTGGATGCCAACATGTCCACTCAAATTTCAGTGTTTTGCGGAAAATATAAGACACCAAGCAATAACATTGGTCACCGAAAATAGTCCGAAAATATTCGAGAATAGAGGCATAAAGAAAATGTTATAATTTCATTCTAAGCGTAGCAGCACAACGGACCTGCAGTTTAAATAAATAGTGGTTTTATGAGGCTTTAATTTAATTCAATTGAATTTATGTTAATTTAATTTAATTAAATGTTAGGTTAAGCGCACAGATAGAGAATTTTTGTTGGAAACTTATTTGGAGTCTTCCAGAAAGGCTCCAGGAATTTTCAAACTGTTTTGCGTATAGAGGTTAATTTTTGTAAAATTATTTTGAGTGTTCCAAAAAGGCTTAACATAGTTTCAAAATTTATTCTAGCTGTTGTACGATTTCTTTAAGTTTTGTACAAAAGATAGTAGGTCTCTCCTAGTGGGGGTTCTTTTTCGTAAATTGATTTAAAGTTTTAGAAGAGCCATCAAATAGCTGTAGAATATGATGCAGCAGTTTTTAAACTTTTTAAATTCGTGAAGTGGTGGAGGCCCTACCTTCCGACTAACTAACCCCCACATATAACAATTGATATTTTAACAAGATCAAATAGCCTAGCTTTGCGTTCCTGAAAATTTTGCTTTATGACAACGTCTGTAGAGATGGTCTTAAATTACTACTGTAGCTTGCAGATTCTGGTTAAGGTAACCTCGCTGATAAAAATTTAAAAGAGTTTGCTGCTCAATAGCAGAGTAACCAGCTGCATAAAAAGCACGCTCATCATTTGGATCTTCTCTAAGTTGATGTATGGGCTCCAAACCTCTAGCTAAACTTTATAAAATAAAGTAAGTAGCACGAAGAACTGCGAAAAGCACATCCTCGTTATTGACGCAGGTACTAACAAGTGCCGCCTTTTTGTAAATCTGAATGAGCCATCTAGATATACCACAGATGGCTGTACGATTATCAGACAAATATGCCGATTGCCGAAGAGCTGCGGGAGCCATTCAAGAAAGAAAGCAAAACTTCATACCGGTAACGTCGTAATGGTTTACAGTAGAAAGATCGACTTAAGGGCGACTTAATACAGTGCTATGATATCGATCTTATTCCTGATCGAAGAGATTACATAGCGCGTCTATATGATCTCCGGTGCAAGAAACATGGGCATTTTGCAACAAATTTATCAAAACTGTGCTAACTACCTTCAGTGTAGGTGTTATATTCGCGGATTTCCTACGGTACCGTAGCTGGAACAAGCCGGCAGCAGATGAAGAGAGACGATTCTAGAATCAAACGCGGGCAGTTATCCTGTATATATTATAAATCTACATATATTTTCGAAAAATTACCATTATATAGTGGCTTACGTTCCACCCACGGATACTCATGATTATGTATACATACTCAAGAGCCCGCCTCTAATGATTCGACAATCACACTAGAGAGCCCTACAGGGATCCGACATTCGTACTGGAGATCCTATTGATAGGGATCCATCCTGCTTAAAAATGCTAATTCCAATGCTAACGACTGAGAGCGGCGATTCAAATTATCAGTTATATTTTTACATTAATTTGTGAAAGCCAAACATAGCTTCCAATGTGCAGACGGACATACCCATATACAAAAAAGGACAAAAGTCTTTTGAATTAGATTAAGCGAATTTCGAGCTCCCAACTATTTCAAGATCTTTATGCACTTTGCCTGAAGGCTATTAGTGGAGCATATCACGACCACGTGGATTCTGACTTTGTTTACCCACCACACAGTTAGGCTCTCCTGCTTCTGTTTCAAATATTCAAGGGTCTTCTCAGTGTGTCTGGACCTCATTTTATTCCGAACGTTATTGGTAAGGGAAACTTTTATGTCTGAAAAGGCTATAATTATAGTAGGGCTCAAATCTCTCTAGTGAAACAGTGTTCAGGGCAATTTGTTTTTAAATAATCTCAGCAACATCATTATGTCTGCTTGTGTATTTCTTCCCGACATGAATCGTACATATATCAATGATGTGCTTGATCTTTTCATTGGGATCTTCACGAAGGCAGCATCAGCCAATAACTGTAGCCTCACGGAGAGTTTTTTTTAATGCTTCGTCTTGATTAGCCTGTCCTGGATGGCAATGGCCAATTCTTTCTTCTTCTGAAAGAGTTCTTTGTGTCTTAACCACAGGTTTAAAGCATCACAAATCACAGAAGAAAGATATGAAGCCAGGGGGTGTTGTTCGTACAAATTTTACCACGCTACTAAGCAGCTAGTTGTTCATCGTTTATATACGATGTTATGAAAATTAGCAGCTGACAGTTGTATGGAAGTGTACTTGTCAACTCTACATATGAATTCGTATAGTTATATGTTAGTAATATTTTGAAAATATTTGCTCTATTGTGTTACCTGAGAGTCACACAATTGACGAACATCCAATATCATTCGGTGCTAAGCCTCTTAGGGTCTGTCATGGGCCAGGTGAGCAAACCAAAGGAGCCTGTTAGGAGAGAAACGGCGTTTCATTTAATTGCCCTTATGATGTTTTTTGCATTGGTGACAGACGCCAGCATCATATTAAGCCACATCAAAAAAGTACTTTTAAGTCATTAGGGAACTGCAGCAATGTGATGAGTAGGGTGTTCAGTTTAAACGGCGAGCTTTCATACAAATTGATTTCATCCATGCACAGAAAATGAGTCCGTTGAGACTCAGCCACTTCAACATGTATTTCTGAAACTGTCAATTTCTGTTCGTCTGTCCTAACCTACGCTAATTTGTTTTTCTCATACAAATTTAAAAAAATGCAGTTCTAATTGAGTGAAGTCTCGAAAAATTTTTTGAGACTTCTAAAAAAATGACTAAATTTTAATTAATTTTTTAAAACAATTGACTGAAATGTTATTTTTTTGACTGAAAATTGATCTGTTCGACTATTTTAAACTATCATCAACTCAGGTTAAGAACCTTTGAAAAAGGTATGCATGTGTACCGAAACGTCGGGAAGTTTCAAAAGGAGTTTTTCTATTAAATAAATATCTGAGTTTCGAAGAACATGTTTTTTTGACTCATATTTATTTTTTCGATTTACGATTGGACCGTAAGACATAAATAATTTGAAATCTACGATTTGAAACCAATCAACTGTACTATTTCGCTGGCCCCACCACCAACGCAAACTTAACTTTTTTCGGCCAAATATTTAGTTCAGAATTTGTTCAAATTTGTACAACCAAAATTAGAATTTGTGCAACCAACATAAAACCCTAAAAACTACCCCCTGTACGGAAAACACCATGGCGTACCGAAAACACCATGGCGGGGCCAGAGATACATTTCGCTATCCCCGACATTATCCAAAATCAGATTGATATAGGTGCACTATTTTTGTCTTAATTTGTTCAAATTTGTGCAACCAACATCAACCCCTAAAAACTATCCCTTGTACTGAAAACACAATGGCGAGGCCAGCGAAACGTTTCGCTGGCCCCGACATGATCCAAAATCAAATTTATATGGGTGCATTATTTGCGTTTTAATTTGTTTAAATTTGTGCAACTAATTTCAACCCCTGAAAACTAACCCTTGTTAAGCAAACGTCATATCGGATCCAGCGAAACGTACTGCTAGTTCCGACACTATCCAAAATCAACTTTATATGGATGCATTATTTTCGTTTTAATATGCTGAAATTTGTGCAAACAATTTCAACCCCTAAGAACTACCCCCTGTACGAAAAACACTATGGCGGGGCCAGCGAAACGTTTCTCTGGCCACAACTTTATCCAAAATTCACTTTTAATGCGTGTATTATTTTCGTCCTCATTTGTTCAAATTTGTGCAATGAACTTCAACCCCTAAAAAACAACCACCTGTTGAGCAAACGTCATCTCGTATCCAGCGGAACGTACCGCTAGTTTCGATATTATCCAAAATCAAATTTATATGGTTGAATTATTTTCATTTTAATTTGTTTGAATTTGTGCAATCAATATCAACCCCTAAAAACTACTGACTGTGCGGAAAACGTCGTATCGAATCCAGCGAAACGTATTCAACAGAGGGTTGCTTCAGGGGTTGAAGTTGGTTGCACAAGTCTAAAAAAATTAAGGCGAGAATAATGTATCCATATAAAGTTGATTTTGGATCATTTCGGGACTAGCGGTACGTTTCGCTGGATCCGATATGACGTTTTCTCAACAGGGGGTAGTTTTTATGGGTTGAAATTGGTTGCACAAATTTGAACGAATTAAAACGAATATAATACACCCATATAAAGCTGAATTTAGATAATGCCGGATCCAGCGAAACGTTTCAATCTTACAAAAAGCATTTGGAATCTGCTACAAATTCACTCCTGTGAACTTGGAGCCCCGAAACTAAGATTTCTCAAATTTTTTTTGCATACTTTTTTACGTCATATGTACTCTTTATAAGTTTAATACTATCGTTTGTACCCTCTTGGTTGCTCGGCTAGGGAAAAATCAAAATTTCGTGTCATCCTCCCGAAATTTAAATTTCTCCAATTTTCTATTAGCATACGTTGCAAGTCATTTGTACTGTTTTTACATTTCATATTTTTGTTCGTATTGTCTTGGTTTCCCGGCCAGGGGAAAATCGTAATTTTGTGCTATACCCCCGTACATAATATTTCTCAAATTTTCTTATTGCATACGTCTGTACCTCGTTTGTACTGTTTGTACGTTTAATATTTTCTTCCATACCCTCTTAGGTGCCCGGCTACGGGAAATAAAAATTGTATGCTTAAACGAAAATATTACGAGTACAAACAGTACAAACGACTTACAAACGTATGCAAGAAGAAAATTCAAGAAATTTTAATTTTGGGGGGATGCGTAAAGTTACTCCCCGAAATCCATTTCGCCCTTAATTTCAAAACCAGATGAGTATAAACAAAAATATTGGATTTAGAAATAGTACAAACGATAGTACAAACGCCTTTCTTCGCGGGAATTAGAAGTTGCTAAGGGAATTTGAAAAAGTAAGGAAACATTCAACAAAAATTCTGGAGTATTCACGACATCCTCTAACAATTATTATCCAAAATGTAATACAAATAATAATGCTTCTTGTGCAAGATGCAAATGTACAAGCACAGATAGAGATATAAGCTGATATATTCCAAGCAGCCTAAGCCCCAATATGTACTACCGAAATTTCTCTCTTAAAATGCTGAACAAGTTAACCTTAAAGATAATTAGTAATCAATATTTCACTTATTAATTAAATGCAAATACCAAAACTGATGATAAATGTGAATAAATCATACGCTTTCAATTTTTTTCTCATTATTAGAATAATCAGAAAGGATGGATCGGAATGTGTTTTTCTATTTTTTTTCAACATCGAGTGGTACCCAAACGGCATGTGTATGCTTAGATTTGATAACAATTTTTCTTTTACTTTGAAAAATAGGCTAGCCTACTAAGGACCATGTACTTCGACAGGGACAATATGTTGTGGGCCAAATTCCTGGCCGAACATGTCATTTAAAGGATCCTCTTCCTGAATTGGTACAGTCACGTTGGCAATATTTCCATCAATGCGTATTTTGACTCTGCCAAACTGATAATGAAGATCCTCTCTGGGAGCCACTAATGGATACAAAGTTGCTAATGAGGGAATTGCGGGTATGATTAATCCAATAATAAACCTCTTATATATATCTGTCCCCATGTGGTGAAAGCCAGTTCGCAAATTTACGTGGACACCTGTTATTGCTATGCTTTCGTAATTATGAACATTATAAACTTGAATGGGAGAAGCATGAACTGCCTCTTCCTTATGCGGCCAAACTGATTCTGAAAACATAAAGTATAAGTAGGAATTTAATTATTGTATTAAATATTAAGTTAATTCGATAAATGAAAGTTTTTATCTTACAAGAAAAAAATTATGCAATTCAGTAAAGAAAGAAAACATAGTCCGCGAAAAAGTTTACAAGTCCACACAAGTCATCACCAGCCCAATTGGTATTTTACATATTATAAAAACTTGTTTCACGTGCTCGCTTCTATTTGATTAAATTTCGTGGTATTTGTGAACGCGAGTAAAGTACATATTGAAACTTATAATTTCGGTAATAAATACTGTAATTATAATTTGAAATAGATGATTTTAAAAGAGGTGACTATAATTCCTAAATCAAAAACAAAATTTAGTTAAAGTATTATTATAGCTTTGACTTCAGACATGGAATTTTTGAAAATAGTTATAATTTTGAATAGGTTTCGAAGCAATTTTTTTGAATTCCGAATCAAATCAGAAGATGTTTGAAAAAAGTCAGAAGTCAGATCTGGAACAAGGATTTTTTCCATACAATAAATTTAAGATAACTTCCAATTAGTTTGGACATTGTTGAATACTATTAATTAGGAAAAATCAGAACAGTTTCAATAATGTTGTGAATTACCGACAATTTTTGGACATGCAAGATAGTCCAAGATTTTCAAAGTGAATCAAAAATTTCGAAAGCTACTTGTAATTTTTCTTCAAGTAATCAAAAGCGGGATTTCGTGTGCGTAATATGCTGTATTTTTCAAAATTTACTGCATTTTAAAAGATTTTTCAAGGAAATAAATTTACCGCAATTAATAATATTCTTCACATAATATATATTATATTTACCAGCAGGATTAGTGGAAAACATTAAAGTCAAACACAGAATTTCAATGGCGGTCCTCATTTTCTGGAGTAGAAGGAATCCTGTATCCGTAAAATTTTAATCTGATTGCAAGAAATGCCTAATCTTCACAATGTTTCAATCTACTATAATTTAATAGTTGCTATCTTATTTTTCGTTCCTAATTATTTACATATCATATTTTAGACACTTTTATGTGCGAGCATTATAAAAAACTTTGATACTAAAAGGTAGTATTTATTATTTTAAAGTTAAATTTCATTTTTTTAATGAAATTTCTTACATAAATTAAATTACCTTTTTATATCTTATCTTCTTCAGCACTTATGTACATATAAAGGTCTCCCACTGTGACCGGTATAAATGTTCCTTCACGATATGTACGAACAAATTTATATGCCATATTAACTTTATTACCTCCTTCAGTTTTATCTTTCATGTTAAAAAAAAAATTTTAAATGGAAGGAAGTTAAAGAAAAGAGAATAATCTGATTGCGAATATTACCATAAAGCTCTAAATTAAACTTCAAACCAAGAAAGAAGTATTCAAAAGTTATGGTTTTTACACCCTAGGATATATTCCTGTTGGTAAAAGAAAATCTACTTTGAGTAATCCTACATTGAATCAAAATAATTAGACAAAGAGCATGCATTTGTTGTTCACAGTTAAGATTTTCTGTTGGAAACTTTCCAAATGTTGACATTGGTATAGTACTTAACGTGTATTGGAATTTTACAATACAAGTCCAATAGCCAGTAACTCGACACCTGTTGTATTTATGGGATTTAAGAAATTCATGAAATTTTAGGAATTTGCGAAATTCACACAAATTAAGAAACTCAAGGTATTAACAGAATTCATATAACGCCTAGAATTCACGGATTTCATGGAATTCTTTGAATTCACGGAATTTAAGAAATTTTCGGAATTTAAGCAATTTAAGTAATTCATGGAATTCAAAACATTTAGGGAATTAATTGTTCTGCAGGAATTTGCGGAATTCATGGAATTAACGCAATTTACAGAATTAAAGAAATTCACAGTAATCATGGAATTCAACAAAATCACGAAATTCGTGGAAGTCAAAGAATTTTCAGAATCCAAAAAATGCACGGAATTCACAAAAATTATAAAATATACGGAATTCACGGAATTCATATAGCAGCCGGAATTTACAGAATTTATATAGCAGCCGGAATTCACGGATATCACGGAATTCAAGGAATTTACGGCACTTAAAGAATTAATGAAATTAAAGGAATTTTTAAAGATTTCATGGATTTAAAACAATTCAAAGAATTTACGGAATTCGTCGAATCACGGAATTCAAAGAATTTACATTATTCTAAGAACTCAAGGAATTGAAAGGATTTACATTGTTGTAAGAATTGACGTCATTTACTGAATGTACGAAATTCAAGAAACTCATGCAATTTATGAATTTCGCAGAATTCATGGACTTCACGAAGTTAATTAAATTCATAGACTTCACGAAGTTCATTAAATTCATGGAATTTTCGAAATTCGCGTAATTCACGAAATGCATGGAATTTTTGAGTTGCTCGAAATTCGCAAGATTCATGGAAATCACGGAATTTGAAGAATTCACGAAATTCTAGCAATTCTCAGCATTCAAAGAATTGATCAAGTTCAAGGAGTTCGTGAATTTTATGGAATTCACGAAATCCAAAGTATTCATAAAATTTGAGAATTTAAAAGAATTAATGAAATTCTGTGAGTTCATGGAACTCAATGCAATCATGGAATTCACAGAATGCAAGAAATCTATGCACTTATTACATGTCTACCGTCAATTTCTTGAAGTCCATCAATTTCATGAATTCCTTAAATACTTTAAATTTTGCGAATTGTTCTAATTGCGTGAATTCCTTAAATTTCGTCAATTCCTTTGATTCCATGAATTTCTCGAATTCGTTGAATTTCGTGAATTCCATAAATTTACTGTATTCCATGAATTACATGTATCCAGCAGATTTCTTGAATTCCGCGAATTTCCCGAATGTCTTCAAATTCCAATAATTCCTTTCATTTCACGAAATCCTTGCATTTCCAGAATTTCTTAAATTCCTTACATTACTTAAGCACAATTTTCGTCTTACAAACGCTCTAATACATGTATTGGAATATCCTGATTATACCTGACGAGTATAACTATTTTTAAAGATTGTATATTGATTTGAAATCAAATCTATAATTTCTTCGATCGACAATATTTATGAATTTCATTTGGGTACCAATGCGTACCTTTTTCGAAATGTTTTAAACCACGTTTCGGAAATTAATTAAGCATGAAATTAATGTCGAAGAGTAGAAAATAAAAATAGGTTTGAGTAACTTCTGTAACTCAAGTTGAAACCTTTTGAAAAAGGTACGCATTGGTACCGAAACGTCAAGGATTGAGAAAGGATTATAATGCTCAAAATTTAAAAAATTGTTATATCTGGTCACATTCAACTTGGGCATCACAGTTTGAATTTTCTGACTATAGATGAATTATTCTCTACATAAAGGAAAGCTTTCCAGGGCGCATGGTCTTTCTTGGACCAGTTTTCAACCGCAAAAGTCTTACGATCTTTCTTGGATCACGTCCCTCAAAACAACTAGTCAGAAGAACACTATACCATTACATTACTCTAAACTAATTTTATTCCTAACGTGTTATACCAGAAAGTCCAACTAGCTAATTTTGATAAAACGTGGTAGAGTAGATGGTTCGTATGATAGAAAGGTTTCTGATTTCTAAAAATAAACTCCAGGACTTTCGTATTTCATATTTGAAACTTTCATATAAACTGCACAATTATTCTATTCGGTATCGGCATAACAAGAAAAATTGTCAAGAGGGGCATCTTAGATCAGTTAAATTAGGAATCTCAGATCGGCAAAATTAGAGCTTTGATTCGCCAAAGGGGGGATTTATTACACAAAATTCAGTAGAGCGAAAGGGGGTCAAAAGTCAGCAAACTACAATAGACTTTCCAAGACAGGTATCGACAGAATCGGAACACGTCTTTCCGTCCGGAGATTACAATGCACTAAGAGAGCAATGCTTAGCAAATCTTAGGAATGGCTTGTTCCAATATCGATCAGTTGCGCGCGCTTAAATAGGTCCCAATGCGCAGGATCGTGAGAGCAAATATACGACAGGGAGATAGCTAGTAAAATTGTACTGAGCTATAGGATTCGAACCAAGTAGAGAGGTCTTGAAAATGTTTTTGAAGCCTAGCTTGAGCATTCCAGGAACAAGAGTTATTGTAGCGTATTCCTCTCTGAAATTCGTTCTTTAAGGATATTCGCAGCCTTTTTCTCTGCGGAAAGGGGCGCGAGAATTTGAATTCTTCCTATCTCAACTCCTGGAGCACCTTGTGACATCCAAGATGGTATTTTTAAGAGTTTAAAAAATGTTGAATGGGCCGGAGAATTGCCCATTCATGAATCGAACAAGCTTGTAAAATCACGGGAGTTTTTAATAAGATAAATTCTGACTTCAAAAAAAATTTTGTTGGCTCAATCTTATTTTTATTTATGTGGACCGTGGCCCACCAACCGTGGCACTGGCCAATCAAAGGCAACGTATAGGGCACATATAAGCACGAAATAGCCATAAATTTCAGTTTTCGGCTAGATCTAAAGAAGTGAGCGGAAAATTCTACCTTCAGGTCCATACCCAAGTCACAGGTCAATTGTAACAGTCAAGGTCAGTTAGAGGTTATTTGAAATTAACAAAGTTTTCCAAGAGGTCAGTGTAATTCCTGAAGTAAGTTTCAACGAGAAATTAGTTGTTGGGCTCTGTATTGATCTGGGTCCTATACCGTTTTTCGATACCTGAATCCCAACCTAAGGCGATACCGTAAGTCCTATACCGTTTTTCCATACAAATATTACGAATCGAAACTAAATTTACGTATTACGAGTACATACTTACTATATTTCGCTAAAAGATTATTATGGCGCGAGCTAAACTTTCGGAACGAGAGAGAGTATCTGTATTAATGATGCGTAGTTGGGGAGATCGAGTTAGGTCTTATGATCAAGTTCGTTTGCTTTCTATTCGCACTTTTCGTAATGGAGAAGGGTTAAATCCTGTCTCAAAATCAACAATTTAAAGAATTATAAGGCGCTTCATGAATCATGGATCTATCATATATCAGAATAAGGCAAGAAGAGAAGCTTCAAGAATCTCTTTGGCAATTAGAATTAAGCTAAATAAATTAGAAAACGGAATAGTGTTAGCCGAACGAACGAAAAAGGTATTCCACTAATGGTTTTGTATATTATTAAATAGGCTAGACAATATAGCGACTCTAATGCCCAGTCAAACATCGAATAAAGAAAGAATAATTCAAAAGGTTAAATTCAAAATAAGCATAAACAAATAAAGAAAAGTAAACCAGGAACTCTAGAGGGAAATGTCCAGAACCATAAAGTTTTGGAAGTGTACATTCTGTTGCAGAAAAATACAACAAAATTCATATCCGTTCCACAATGACTACTGCTAAAACAGTGACAAAATAAGCGAGGCTAGGGAAACGATACCAAATAAGAATAAGAAAAGTTTTGAGTAGACCAAATGACAATAGAAAGAGAACAGAAGGGTGAAGAAGAGATAAACAATATTAAGGAGAGAGGTGTTAAAAAATAGATAATGGAAGAAGATCTGAGTTTAGAGGATGAAGACTTGTTTAATCGTAGACGTGGACGAACACGAAACTTCTGTGTCTTCCAGAGAAAGGCTATTGAGGGTATGTACCTTGTACTGCACTGTGGGGAAGGGGTGTATCGTAAAGTTACAGAAGAACGCTTGATAAGACCGGCAATGACCTAGTTTGGAAGAAGTGAGGCCAGAATTTAGGCGATTGCGACCGAAAAATGCCGAAACTATCCGATCGACGCGGGCGATTTCTCCAGGATAAGGACGCCCACGATTGTCCAGGATCGTCACCACCAACCCTTGCGCCGTATATTACGCATTGCTGTACGCGGATTGATAAACGCAATCATTTTTAACCAAAGCTGGACTCATGATCGACTTTACCCTAACTCAGCAATGGTCTTAGTGGCCATTGCTTGTCATGAGTTTAGCTTTACTTTCGGGCTATCCGCGGGTACAATAACCGATTTGGCCAGGAAACTGGGTCATTTTAGGGGTCCTCGGTAGAGCGCTTAGTTCGCTTTGCAACAGAAGTTGCTGCCTATGGTACCTCCTTCATACATCCTTCATGAAACTAATCAAAGCCTCATTCACAGCCGTTCCACCCCAGGTGCCAGTGTGCACAGTGCCTTTTTTTATTCGCAGATGATTTAACCTTTTCGTTTCTTCCATCTTCTAGAGAGAAAAAGTATTCATAAAGCAGGTAATGAACTTAAGGGTCTTTACCTACAGAGTGCAATCGTGTTTAACGATAAGCAATACAAATACAGATAGAGATGTCTGAGTTTCATTCATTATTACCCACATTTCTTGCTAAAATGCGAAATTACTCAACAACAATTAGAATATTTAATAATTATTTTTTTTATTATTCAAGAAATCGAAACTCTAAAACTAATTTTTGTAATTCTTTCTCTGACTATTAGAAAAATCAGACATAATAGGAAAGGATTAGTACTTTTTTCTTGGATACAATATAATTTCAGGACGAATTGAACGCAAAAAGGGTCAATACATTTAGATTAAATAAGAGTATTTTTTACATCAAGACATGACCCACACTACTAGAGACCATGTACGTCAGCAGAAACAATGTGTTCTAGGCCGACATCTCTAAAGAACATGTAATTCAGATTATCTTCTTCGTATATTGGTACGGTCACGTTGGCAATGTTTCCATCTATTCGTATTTTGACTCTGCGAAACTGATTATGAAGATTCTCTCTGGGAGCCAATAATGGATACAATCCTCTAGTTAGTGGATGAATTATTCCAATGATATGCCGGCGATCATCATCTGTCGCCATATTGTTGTAAAAGCCTGGTGCTAAATCTAAGCGGTAACCTGCTATTACCATGCTTTCATAATGGTGAACATTATAAACTTGAATAGGGTGGGGATGAACTGCATTTACTTTATGTCGCCTTGCTAGTTCTGGAAACAGAAAGTATGACACTCAGATGAAACGACCAATTACTATAAACTTCTCAAGTGTCCAGGGCATTCACGTCAATCGAAAAACCGAACAAAGATTATGAATTTTGTTTATCGGATAAAACTGGGAAAAGGCCAGGAATTCGATTTGGTGACCGAAATTGAGTGAGAGAACTTTGGAGGATAAGAAAAAGTCATTTCTTGAAACAAGGAGTTTTCCAAAAGAATTTTCATTTAGACTTGAATAAAAAAATCCAAATAGGTTTATAATTCTTACTTGGAATACACTTAGTGAGTTTGCCAAAAAATTACAATTTTAAATTGAAACTTGGAGGGTCTAAATTAGAGTTGTGGTTTTGATTTGTAGCAGGGAATTTGCGAAAATACGTATTATTATGATATAAAAGGGGAAGTTTAATGGGAGAATAAAATTCTGCGTTTAAATGAAAACTTGCAGAGGAAATACAATTTCTAGATAGGGAAATTGGAATTCAAATTTTTGAAATATCAGATATCTAAAAATTTCAGAAAAATTCCAAAAATTTCATGATAAAATTGTTTTTAAATAGTTTAATATGGAATTTTCTGCCCGTAATCTACTTTGATTTATTTAAATTGATGACACAATGTTATGGAAATGGGTATTAATAGACTGCAGTTAAAAATACGCTTCAGATGCTAGGTATTGTCATATTTACCGGCAGGTTTGATAGAAAACAGTAAAGTTAAACACAGAATTTCCATCATACTTTTTCTTTATCCAAAAAGAAATACCACTTGTGGAAATTTCAGATACGAAAATCAGTAATGAATATTCTCCAGAATACATTATTTTATTTCATTTTTATGTATTATGATGATATTTGTCTTTGCTTATTATTTATAAATCATAAAATCTACGTCATACGTAGAACCTTGTTGTGTACAGTTCCGAGTAAAAATAATCCATCTTGGCCAAATTTCTTGCCCAAAATATAATTTAAAAGACCCTCTTCGTATATTGGTGCACTCACGTTGGCAAGTTTACTATATACAAGGGTAGTTCAATAAGTCCTTAGAATGACCAACAGATGGCGCGCGAATCGCTCCAAATCATCTGTTTTCAGTCAGCACCACTCCCGACTAGATA
>NC_046657.1:154443367-154449950 GCF_010883055.1 Belonocnema kinseyi
AGCTCCAAGGAGATTATGTTGAAAAATAAAAAAAAATTTACCCCAAAAAAATTGTTTTTATACTTCATTCTAAGGACTTATTGAACTACCCTCGTACCTCAGCAAAAACAATGTGCTCTGTACCGACACCTATGAAGAACATATTATTCAGAGGATCCTCTTCATATATTGGTACAGTCACGTTGGCAATGTTGCCATCTATGCGTATTTTGACTCTCACAAATCGATTATGAAGATCCTCTCTGGGAGCTAATAATGGATACAATACTTTAGTTGCGGGTTGAATTATTCCAATGATATACCGGTGATGCTCATCTGTCACCATATTATCGAGAAAAGCCTAATGCTAAATCTAAACGGTAACCCATTATTACCATGCTTTCAAAATAGTGAACATTATAAACTTGAATGGCATAAGGATGAACTGCGTCTTCTTTATGTGACCTAGCTAATTCTGGAAACAGAAAGTATGAGCAGGGAATTAATATTTGTTTAACCAATTTAATTTATTAAATAATTCCAAGTTTCTATCTTACAAAAAAAAATCAATTCGAGAAAAGAAAGAAAAATTAGTCCGCGAAGAGGTCCGTAAGCGCCTACAATTATATAAGTGGTATTAGCTTCTAACAAGAATTTGTAACACATGGCCAGAATTTCGATTAGTGACCGAAATTGTAAGCGGAATTTTCTAGAAGAATTATTATAGGTCTGACTTTCAACGTGGAATTTTTAAAAACTGTTCCTTTCAAAAAAGAATTTGGAAACATAATTTTCTTAAATTAATTATTTGTTATTCGGAATTGTATCAGATACTTTCGAAGACAAGTAACAAGCGTGATATACAGCAGGACATTTACTAAAAGAATTTCATGTAGACTGGGATAAAAAAATCTAAGTAGATTTATAATTCTGACTTGGAATACACACAGTGAATTGGGCAAAAAATTACCATTTTTATCTGAAACTTGGAGGCGCAGAAATGAAAGCATGAGAAGGAAATCCAATTCCCAGATCGGGAAATTTAAGTTGAAATTTCATAAATGTAATATATTTAAAAATTCAAAAAGGATTTCTCATATTTCCTGGGGAATTTGTCTTTAATTTGTTAAATATTGCATTTCCTGTCTGTGATCCGCTTTGATGTTCTTAAATTAATGACTCAATGTTTTTGAAGAGGACCTAAATATACTGCAGTTAAAAATACGCTTTAAATCATAGGTATTGTCATATTTACCAGCAGGTTTAGTAGAAAACACTTAAGTTAAACACATAATTTTAATCATACTTCTCATTTTTATTCAATGTAGGAATACCACTTCTGGAAGTTTTTGAAACCAAAATCAGTAATGGATATTCTTCAGAAGATATTCTTCTATATCATTGTAATAATCATTATGTTATTCATCTTTGCTCATTATTTTTTAATATTAAAATCTACTTCATATGCAGAACATTAGTGTGCTCAGTTCCAAGAAAAAATAATCCGTCTTCGCTATGTCTACATCGAAGACATAGCCCAGACATATATTAGTTAAGACGTTTTCATAAGACTCGCTCTTGATCACCAGCGAGACTTTATTTTTCATCGTGAACTCGAAATTATTCCTATTGGAACCGGACTCAAGGACACCGACAACAAAAGGCGCCCAATAACTCCGTTATTAATATTAAAAAAAAAGAAAAATCAGAGACTAAAGATTATGGCAATAAGTATCGTGAACATCTTGCTGCAGATTTTCAGTTTAAATATAATGTTGTACGATTAGATAGATTAAAAATAATTAATATCCAAATATCATAAAAACAATGGTGGTGTTTTCATTTAGAATAATAAAAATAAACATTATCATTATTTATCATTATTACAATTATTAAAGAAATTAAAATTCTAAAAATGATTGAACATGCGGGTGCATAATACATACTGAAAGTTTCTCCTGATTTTTAATAGATGATAATGTTTTTTAAAAATTAAAAACATTAGTGACTTTGAAAGAAACTAAGTGTTTTGCCTCGAGTTTCTTGACAAAAATATAATTTAAAAAGAGTCTCGTCCGTTACCATGTATTTTAGGCACAATTAAACAGAAGCAGTAAATTGGTTATTATATCAGCTATTCAATTAATTTCATTAACCAACGGTTTCGTTTTACAAACATACCTTTTGATAAGACCAGCGTTAATTTTTAGGACGTCAAAAATAATGAGACACAGGTCCCGGCCTCTCCGTAAGTGGGCCTTCGTTTAAGAATTATGAGCATTTAAAAATCATGGCTGCCGCGGCTGCCAGACGTCCACCAATTCGCTGATTTAAATATTTTTGTCGACATTTTTTTTCAGATTGTAAAAATGTCAGTTACTCATTTTTTAAGTTCCTCGGGGAATAATTTTTTTCAAATCTTGTTATATTATTGGGAAGTAAATATCATACAGACACTTCAGGATTAATTTATTTGCAAAATTGTAATTTATTGTTCTTTAAATATTATTGGGTGATAGTCGTCGTAGAAACATTTGGAACATATCGCTTTTCATGTCTCTTCTTACGCTATAAAATATAACACGTTGCTTCTGATGTGCATAAGTCTTCAACATTATATTTATTCTCCAATAATTTAATTGTTTAAAAATGTAAACATCGGAGGAGTATTTAAAATAATTATTTGACATCTTTCTCATGCGAAAAAATGTCGACAAGAAGGTTTGTCCGAGGTGCCGAGTGGTCGCTAGGTAATCCCTTTACCTCTGCATCAGCAGCGCGTAGTAAAAGTAGTCGCGCGCGAATCTGTAGACCTGTGAAAGGCGCGGCGACCGTCATTTTCAAATGCTCATGAATCGTAAACAAGGGCCCACTTACAAAGAAGTCTGGATTTGTATCTAATTATTTTTAAAGTACTATCGATTGATGATATTCTCATCCAAAAGTCAGTGTCGCAGATAAGGTCTTCCCATTGCTCGTTTTTTTTTCTATTAACAGTTTACTAGAGGGCGCTCGGAAAGTTTTGCCCACTGCTGTTTCTAAAAATCAGTGGAAGCTGCGGTTGATACAAGACAGCGACAAACTGGGTGGTGCAAGTTTCGACTAGTTCGCGCTCGGTTTGCGGAGTTAGTAACTTTGGAGCAAGTAATTGCAAGACTTAAAAACTTGCAACCAAATTTTCGGCTTGGCTCGTGGTTTCTTTATCACAATAATGAACCCGCGCACAAAGCAAACAAAATACAGAGTTTTTGGTTGAATCTGGACTAAATCTTTTAGTTAACACTCCGCATAGTCCAGACCTGTCGCCTTGTGACTTTGGATTGTTTCGGAAAGTAAAGAAGCGACCAAAGGGAAGAAGGCTTAACTGTGATAAAGAACTCATGGCAGCGTGGGACCAAGAGTGTGTAAATCTCTCTGAAGAAACACGGAAGGGCATTCATTTCATTGCGAAATTTTTGTCTCGGATTGTTAATTAAATTATCCTTATCAGTTTTACCTTTAACCACCAGAGAATCATGCATCTACACAATAAAATTTTTTTGTTGAAAAATGCAAGGCTACTTGTAGGGTTAGGTAAGGGGCATTCTTACACTTGGGCTAGTGCACGAAGCTAGGAAGAGCTGGATAGGGGTACTTTTAGATTTAGCAAGTAGCACTCAAGGTTAGGTTGAGTAGTTATTGCAAATTTCATACGTAAATGGAAAATCTATATTTTCCAGTGTAAGTAAGGGCAAATTCGTAACTTGAATGAATCATCACCATTGAGTCCTTTTAGGAATCCTCAGATTATTTATGAACATTCACTAATATTCTATGATTTTTCTCGTATCTGAGACTTGGTACTTATTCGTAATTTGGATATTGTATTGTTTTCTAAAAGATAATCAAATCATAAACATCTTAAATGCCAATTTTAAATTTTATTTTGTACTTAAACAGCAGAAGAGCAATACCTTTTCGTCTTAACAACTTGGCATACGGCTTAAGATTTAACTGTTACGGACCAATCCGGAAGTAATTATAGACTGTTCTCTGCTTTAATGTATGAAAAACTATATGTATTATATAATAATTTATAATTTTATCTAATTTCACGCTATTGATGAACGTTAATGTAGTGAAATACAATAAATTAGGTGTTTGAATAATTTGAATATTTTCATTCTTTAAGCACACTAAGTATTCTTAAAGCATAAACAGCGAATTGGAGCACAGAATTTTTGACAAAAAATAACGCAGTTCTGTAACAAAGAATTATCCAAATGAATTTGAATTCTGACTTTAAAGAGAAATTTTTCGAAAACAATTATAAATTTTATTTGCATCAAGAGTTTGAGTTAGTACATCAAAATTTCGAGCAGAAGTATTATTACGAGTCACGGACAATCGAAAATTGAGAGGGAGAAAACAAAAAATAAAAAATCATCCGCCTGAAACACTTTTTGATAGGGATTTTTTGGCTATTCATAATGGTATAATCAAGCGAACCTACCTATACGTGAAGTTTGATTTAAATTATATGAAGTCTTATTCGAGATGATTATACATTGTAGTACCATACTGCTCCCCCAGTACGACCTCTCACGTTTAAAGTCAAGACAAAGATCATTTCTATCCTACCCAGATCGCTTTTGTTTTCTCTCGTAATTTTTTAAATTCGGCTTATAAAAAACAAAACCAGAAAATGATTTTTAATGGGTGTCGGCTTTAACCATCGATATATAGAAATGGACCGGTAACGTTTTGGGAACAGCGGAAATGGGCTCTAGAGACAGAAAAAATATATGCGATATACAAGGTGTGTTCAAAAAGTAAGGTGACTTTTCAATTTTCGCGGGCTACGTACATTCAAGTTTTAAATTTTTTGTTTTGTTGTGTTGGTACACTCGTCACGATCATATGTTCACAGTTTTGACTATATAGCTCGTGTTGTTTTTCTGGCAGAGGCGTAAAAGGTTAGAAGGGTTCAGTGTGCTCGACGATTTTCTTATTTCGAAAAAAATGGAGCAAAGAGGTTGCATTAAATTTTGTGTGAAAAATGGAATCCAGTGCTCGAAAACTCTTGAAATGTTGACAGTTGCATACGGGGAGTTTACTCTGAGTAAGAAAAATGTGTATAAGTGGTACAAGCTGTTCCAAGAAGGCCGAGAGAATGTCGAAGACGAACCTCGCCCTGGACGTCCCAGCACGTCAACAACAGATGAAAGCGTTCAAGCAGTGGAAGAAATGGTGTTGAAAAATCGCCGAATTACCATCAGAAAAGTTGCTGAAGATGTTGATATAACGGTTGGCTCATTCCATGCTATCTTTTCGAACGTTTTGGGCATGAGACGTGTGTCAGCGAAATTTGTTCCAAAACTGCATAATTTTGATCAAAAGATCCATCGCTCAGGATATGTTATATGAAGTCAATAATGATATTTACTGGATTTGGCCCCCAGTGACTTTTTTCTTTTCGCAAAACTGAAGAGACCCATGAAAGGACATCGATTTTCAACGATTGAGCAGATAAAAACTGCATCGCTGAAAGAACTCAAGGCTATACCACAAAATGATCATCAGAAGTGCTTCGATGATTGGAAAAAGCGTTGGCACAAGTGTATCATATCTGAGGGGGATTAATTTGAAGGGGACAACATAAATATTGAGGAATAAATGAATATTTTTTGAGAAAACCATAAAGTCACCTTATTTTTTGAACACACCTCGTAGATCTGACTTTTTCTATTCCAGGATTGTGTTAAATTAATCCTGGTCCACGGGTATTGCCTTAATATTCTGTACGGTGAAATTGGATTGAAAATGCTACTAACCATATATTTTAAAAATATTAAAAATGAACTTCAACGTATTGAGGAAGCTTACAAACTGCGCAGGCTATCACCATTTTAAATATTTATTTACACTAAATTATAATTAAAGAAATTCTGAAAGATACAATAAACGTGTCTTTAATGGGGCATTCGCAATACAATCACGGCCCTGTAGTTTATCAAACTTCACCCACCGAAAATACTCTCGACCAATTAGCTTTATCTAGAAAGAGACAAGCCAAAATCTCATTCGTTTCTTCTTTGTATAGATTCCATTTCGGTTCCGCACACAGCGCTATCGATTTATTTCTATATGTCGATGGGTTTAACCTTGGGTGGTGTGTAATCATCTTGAACGAGGCCTCATATAATCTAAATCGAACTTCACTCATCGACTAGTTCGTTTGATTATACAATTATATTCCCTGCTCGTTTTTCGATATTACACACAGTAGATGTTTATAGAAAAGGAATAATTTTATGTTAGAGTAGCCTAAATGAAAAAAAAATCTTTTTTCGGTTCAGTGTCTTCCTAACGTTTTAAAACGCAATGGCAACGCAACATCTAGTTACCGAACAATGCATGCAATCATTTTTTAATTATCTGGAGCTAAAACTGTGTCACGCAAAAAATATTTCTTATACTGAATAGGTCTGTCGCAGAAAGTTGCGAAACCTTTTGATTTTCCCCTCAATTGTGGGTCCGGATGCAATAAGGGCACATAAAATTTTTTCGTGCGAAAACGAAGTCCCCTGGAGGCTTTAGAAAAAATTTTCGAATTTTAATTTTC
>NC_046657.1:154450050-154453096 GCF_010883055.1 Belonocnema kinseyi
CTCGTTTTTTTCCATTTTTCTTAACGAACAATTTTTTTTTCAATTGGTTATAAAAACACGTAAACTCAGAAGATGTGGACTGTGACTGCACAATATATCTAGACGGGAGTGGTGCTGACTGAAAACAGATGATTTGGAGCGATTCGCGTGCCATTTGTTGGTCATTCTAAGGACTTATTGAATTACCCTCGTATTAACATGACTAACGGAAAAAGAAGTGTCAATCTTTTATTAACTTGAAAGATAGCTAAGAAGAGTAATCTAGTTTGTGTCTGACGAGCCGAGGCCGAATATGGAAAAGCGAAATCTTGTCAAGCTATCTCGAGTAGGAAAATATTAATAGGTGTGAGTGGAAAAAAAGAAGATGTTAAAAAGAGAGAGAGGATGTGAAGCCAGGAATTTGAAAAGTAACCAATGTTGAGCCAAGAAGTGAGAAAAGGTTGATTATCTTAAAGGTTTGGAAGATTCTAAATTTTATGTCTTATCTTAGCCTATGGCCGATATCACTATATTGACTAGACTTCGCTAAATTGTCAGCCTGAGAGATGATTGTATTCCGAGTTGCAAGCGCGTACACCACCAGCTCATAAAGTTCTGGGTTGGGTCAACCTCTGAGAGAAGAAGGAAACATGCTGGCTCCGCAAAGATCTGTGGGTGGAACGTCGCTAATCTTAATCGCTCGGTGGTGCTTGAAACGCTGGCTAGAGCACGTGACCTCACTGGTGAGGCTTTGTGCCACACAATGGCAACAAGGAAAACGGCTGAAGATATGGTCGAAAAAACTATGTGCCGGATTAAGATGGCACGCGATCTTTCGATACCTGCAAGGTCGAGACACAAACAAACCGAGAAAAACTACTAGCGGAACGACGAAATTCCAGATCTTCGCATACAGGCATTGGCGATGCGCAGAAAGGCGGCAACGTAAGCGACGACGCGGTTTAACTGGTGTAACTGAGGCAAATTATGTAGCGGCCATGAAAGCACTAACGAAGGCCATAAAAATCAGCAAGAGGCAATGATGGGCTTCGCTTCTGGAGGAAGTAGACAAGGACGTTAGGTAGGGCATACAATATTGTCCCCCGCTGCCTTAGATCTTGGGCCTCAGTTTCTCTGTGGGATCAAGTAACCATGAAGGCAATCGTGAATGCACTATTTTCGGAACATCTGGAAAGAGTTTGTGCTTCAATGTTGCCAGTGAAAGCTAATGTCCAACTTTTTACCCACGACGAATTTCACATCGCTGTCTCTTGCTTGGCAAATCGAAAGGCCCGGGTCCAGATGGAATTCCCGTCGAAATACTTAAGTTAGTTGCAAGCGAATACCCATCAGTTTTACTTAATATGTTTAATGTTTCTTTAGTGACTGGCATCTTTTAAGAAAGATGGAAGATGCAGAGGTTGGTTCTGCTGGACAAGGGTAATGGACCTCCAATCACTCCCTCGTCATTCAGACTACTATGCATGCTGGACAATGCAGATAAAATCTTCGACAAACTTCTACGGGCTCGTCTACGTAATGCCATAGTACAATCAGGTGGCCTGTCTGAAAATCAACTCAGCGAGGTGGGTTAACATCCAGGACGCACTTACGCATATTGGCAAGCAGAACAGAGCAAGCTCAAATAAGAGTAGCATATGTTACCGGTCTTGTCAACAATTGGCTGCAAGAACATTGTCTTTCATTAGCTGCCAGTGAATCGGAAGTCAGGTTTGAGATACCTGGGGAAACTGTTGTGGATTAGCCAGCGGCCCGATATCTAGGACTGCAGGTTGACACGAAGCTTACGCACTGGTCACATATCCTAAAAGCAGCTGAAAAATCTAGCGCAATAGTAGCGAAGCTTTTCAGGCTAATTGCTAACATCAAAGGACCTAAAAAGCAAGAGAAAATCTCTTATGAGTGTATGGTGTAGATCTACAAGCACTTATAGTTCAGGAGAGAGCCAGGACTCATGCAAAATGGTAACAATGTTGGAGCACAAACACCAGGGAAAGGTGGACTGTACCAATGATAGGAGAGGTGGCTCGGTCTTTCGGGAGGAGGAATCGGGAAGTGCATTCTGACATTACCCAGTTCCTCACGGGACACAACCACTTTAACCCATGTTGAGTCGATCCTTAGACAAAATAAGAAAGAGGAACAGGAGGGGCTGCGTAACGATCAGCAATGATGGTTGGACAGGATTTTTTAAGAGCAGATAATTGTATTGTTTTTTTGCAGGACAAGAGATTTCCAAGCAGGGTTGAAGGCCGTCAAGCCCTAGAAGAGACATTAGTCGCTTCTGCCGAGGAAGACACGTACCCTGGAGGGAGGATCAAGTAGCTGCAAAAGGAGAAGTCCAGCAGGCAATAAGATTTTAGCTTACCTATCACTTTAAGCTAGTTCCAATCTAAACGGGTCAACCGATGAATGCCATCACGACCTAGAGGACTACCATTTATACTAGTGACATTTAACTTGTTTAGTTTTCAAAACTAGCACAAGGTGGCGGGCCTACAATTTCTTATCAAGGGCGTTCTTCACTCGCTTTGCGATTAACAACTCTTTCTCTACTTTTTCACCAAGATGTGACGTCATCATATCTATTCACCACTCCATGGTATGGCTACCTAGGATCAGTCCAGTAACTATTCCACCTACACAGTTACTTGCTATGGTCAGGGTCAACGTTGGACCAGTTAAAGCTCCCCGCAGTATGTCGCTATCTTTGTCACTCTGCGAATTCCATGTCAGGAAGACGTAACACCACCAAACGCAAACCCGACCTTATGAGCTCGGCTTAGGCTATTGACGCGTCAGAGGAACTTTCTCTTCTTAGTATTCATCCAGATTTTCAACTAGTTTCAGAATTGCCATGTCTTAGATATATCAAATAATTATGATTCGGTATTATTAGGCTTGGATACCATTAAGATTTGGACATCAGTATCATTAAGAAAACTGAAGAATTGTGGGTCCGGATGCAATAAGGGCACATAAAATTTTTTCGTGCGAAAACGAAGTCCCCTGGAGGCTTTAGAAAAAATTTTCGAATTTTAATTTT
>NC_046657.1:154453196-154470214 GCF_010883055.1 Belonocnema kinseyi
GCTAAAATTGAAGAACTAAAATTCGAATTGGTCGAACACCCACCGTATTCAGCAGATTTAGCCCCCAGTGACTTTTTCTTATTTCCAAACTTGAAAAAATGGTTCGTTGGACTGAGATTTCCAGACAACGAAGACGTCATTGCCTCTGTAAGTGCTTATTTTGAGGAACTTCCGAAAACGCACTTTTCTGAAGGATTAAAAAAACTTGAAAAGCGATTGAACAAGTGTATAGAGCTCCAAGGAGATTATGTTGAAAAATAAAAAACAATTTACCAAAAAAAAATTGTTTTTATACTTCATTCTAAGGACTTATTGAACTACCCTCGTATATTTGAAAATCCATTGAAATTCATTCCGGTTTAAGTTTAGAAATTAATAAGATTAAGGTATTGTTAAGCAATATAAGTAAAGTTTATATTTTTGCAACCCTCATTATTGGAAATAATCAGACTCCGAGCATTTGATTTTTCTTTCAATATAAAATACTTAAACCCATTAATTCGTTTAGAACTAAATGAGTTTAATTAATATAAAGTTATAAATAATACAAATTATTAGACTTAACTAATCTTAACTTAATATGCTTAATTGGTATTGAAAGTCAAAATAGGCCCTTACTGACTGAATCAGTGAATAATGAAATTAACTAAATGTGAAAACCTTTTGACGCAGTTCGAAGCACGGGATTGCTCAGAACTCATTTCTTATTTTACAAATAAGATCGGTTCATTTTTCGATTTTTAATGCCACAATAGAAATAGTGAATAATAACCGAACAATCGATTGAAATCGGACCTCGACGCGTGAGATCGAAAGTAGTGGACCCCCACTACACGAGTCCCCTCTTGTCGCACGGACCCAGACAATCCGTGGCCGGGACTGCTCTTCTTGTACGAGTAGCGCAGCAACGAAACAACGGCTAGCAAGCCTTCTAATCAGTTAGGCTCCAAGTTTTAACCTGACAGGTCGAGAAGCACTCGCCGGTCTTTCGACTGTTCGGAACTGAGCATGGTCAACGAGCCACGCATCCCTCCTGTACAAACCTTGTTTTTTTAGTAAAACAAATATATCGTGCTCATTGTTGCCTACAAATCGGAGTTTTTCTTGAAAGTGCCTTCCTGTTTCCTGGGCCCTATAAGTTTTATATCTACGAAAGACGAAAGAGGGGAAATCTTCTCCCAAGACGACAACAAGTGCCGTCTTTAACCCGCAAAAAAAAATCTCTACAGAAATTCACCTCCACGGACAGAAAAGAACGGTTTACTATCTCTTTCTTGCTGTGTATTTCCCTCTGTATTTTTTTACTTCTTTCTCTCTTTCTGTAGCCTAGTTCCTCTGTAGGCTAATTAGCTACCGCCCTATTACCGATATGCTCTGGGAATCTGTCTCGCTTTCACAGAGTGCAGCCTAGTTTTTCTTCAGGCTAACTAGGCGACGCCCCATTAATCCTCTTGGTTCATACCCCTAATTACCGTCAAACTTCGAGCAGCTCGCCCGTTTTTTCACGAGATGAAGCCTAGTTCTGCTTTAGGCTAACTAGGAACAGCCGCATTAACCCTATTGTTTCATACTTTTCCGATTCTTTCGCCCCGATAGGGCTTATGGTATTTACAAAAAGGGAGATAATCAGTAGAATCCTTCGACGAGGATGCGAAAAGTCGCCCAAAAGATCTCTAGTCCCAAAAGAGGATGCCTTAATTCAATGCACTTACATCAGTGATAAATAATACAACCACTAGTCCATGCCGCATTCAAGACACAAGGTTTTACAAACATCGGGAGCTAATACATTGTTGCTCAGGAGCAAGCCCCCAAATGCTGTTTCAGACTCAGCATCCCCTTTATAAAGGACTCTTTTCCTTGAACCCCCCGCCCCCCTCGGAAAGTCTAATGTGATATTGGTGCTCCCGCAACTGCGCATCAAGCTACGCCTGGATGCTGGGCCCTAAAGACAACCTAGTATTTGGGTTGCTTGTCGTAACGGGAGGTAGACGTGTACCTTACAGACAAATACATTTTTAATCAAAATTATCAAAAAGCATGCTGATTAGAAAGACCGACAAAATAATTAATAATCCACAAACCAAAAGACAAGTGTTTAGAAACTCTAACAGCAGGCGTGAAAAACATAAACATGAAAAGTGTAAATATCCGTCAAATTATAGGGGTTAATTCCACAGGGCAACAATATTTAAGCGACCTTTATTCCCAGAAAACAGAGTATACTTTTCCGTAGATTGACGTTATTTATTATTGCAAAATTTCGTTTATGAAAAAAACTATTAACAGCATCTTAATGTACACGTCGTAGCCCTTCAAACGAAGTTTAGTTCGCTCAGAAATCTTTTTATTCCGAAATGTTGCATGTTGAAATATTTTAGTTCTTTATAAACCTGAAAACCCATAATCTTATAAAGTCCAGACAGAAACGGCAAGCGTACAACTCGCCAATCCTAAACTTACAAACCTCAAACCAACAAACCCAACAACTCCAAATATAAACAACCTAAGCTTCAAACCCCAAACCCTTATGGTTTGTAGGTATATGGACATCTAAAAAATGTTTAAATGCGATGTCTCAGCGAAAGAGATATCTGACAAAATTCAACGTCATGCGAAAGGTCAATGTAGGTCAAATGTAGCCCAAAATCCCGATTCTTGCACTACTAGATAAGGATGTCCCCGCAACCAGAGCCAATTGAACAATTTAGACTCCAGATTCGAAGTCAGCGAACCAAATTCCTGTTGAAAACAATACTCTGGTTTATGGGTTGGAATATTGTTGGCCTGTATTATTTGCAAAACGAATACGAAACTAGGCATATTTTTGTCAAAAATCATTTCAAGTAGAATAATATGAAAAAGTTATTAAGCTTACGCACACGTAGGAACTAGTAAAGTTTACAAAATAATAAATGCAGAATTTTACAGACAACCTTTGGTAATTGAAATGAGATAAACAATCAAGATATGTGATTTATGTCTGAGAAATAAAATATCGACATTCGCGCAGCTAATACTGCTGGAAATAGTGCAACCCCAAGAGACACTGGATTTAGCATTAATCGTCTTACTCCATAAACTGACGAAAAACACTATTGCGTGGGACCATATCCTGGTAATGATGGACACGTTTACGATGAGAAGAAGCATTAGAGTAACACACATCAAAATTATTTTAACTTTAGTACAGCATCCTCATAGTCACATCGTCGAGAGAGTAAATGTAAAGTTAGCTCGATTTGTTTGTACGATCCTGACGCCGGACGGACGTAACTTATGTAATTATATAAGAGTGTGTAAAAGAAATAGAAATAATAATTCATCAGTCCAGCCATGGCACGACAGAGGTGACATGACGAGATGATCAATGGGAGGAGAAACCAAGGTGATTCTGGAAAAAGTGGATAACACCTGTACAAAAAGAAAGAAATCAGGAAAGCAATAAATAAAGAGACTGAAGAGAGAGAAAGTTAAAACTCAAGGAGAAAAAATAAATACAGAGACCGATAGGAACAAAGAAGAAATAATTGTCACCACCAGTGAAGCTATCCTTGTCAATTGTCAGCCTGCGATTCAAAGGACTTCATTTTGCGAAGTAGAAAATTGTATTGAACGCGTGCATCTTAGAGAAGACAAGCACTGGTCAAGAAACATAACAATTCCGTGCGACGGACCTTAAGAGGTAGTTGTAAAGACAGAACTCTTTGTTAGAACAATGAGTGAATTAAAAAACATTCACGTAGGCACCGATCGAATGCAATGTACGCCACACAGAAAGGAAGGAGAAAGGGAGAGACTTCGAAAAACATGGCCTCAGAAGACAATGTCAGACATCACGCAACGGAAAGTCACGGGTTAGTGCACTCCAGGACCATCTAGGACAGGCATTTTTAGGGAGAAGAAATTTCAAGATTTTTACACACAGAACAAATGTATAATTTCCGTCACTACGCCTCCTACCTTACCTGTAAGAGGAACTTTGAGTGCTGTGTATAAAGTTGCGCGATTTCTAATACTTCACTGTAATTATTTCTGTGACTTTAAATTTAAGAATGAATTCTGTTTGTTTTTCCTTCTTCTTCGACATTTGTATTTTGTGAAACTGAGATCATCCGGAAGACTTTTAAACCATCCAGGCATAACAGGAGAATTTAAGAAGCATTTGGGAAGCCTTCTGACTGCTGAAGTAACTCAACAAATTGAAATTTCCTGCCAAAACTTACTACTGCGTGCCAGCCTACTTCTATCATTCTGATGGTAACCCAATACTTATTAAACAGCTTGGATTGTTATTATGATTCAAGTTTTCATCTGACACTTAATTTTGTCCGAAATAACTTATTTTCAGTGGTGCGAAATTTATGAACTCTCTTGTCAGGAAGGTTTAATGTCGATCACCCGCAATGGGATTTAAAACTCTGTAGTTCAGGTGCGCGTAATACTTCCAACGTTTCTGGCGACCCATTCTTCGTCGTACATACCGAGGTGCCAGTGAACATACAAGCAACATATTCGGGTACGGTTTAGCCTTCGACGCGGTAATTAGCGACTTGGCTTATTCAGCTGTTTTGGGAGCCGTGAGTCATCAGATATTCTTTACTTACTAGCCGAATTCACGCTGATGTATTCATCGCTGTAGCTACCAGGTCGTCGATACCCGCGGCAGCTCGTATGCCTCCTCACTACGGCTAGGCATGTAAATTATCGTCTCCTTCAAAAGGGAAATTTAATTCCACATTTTAATTAGACATAAAGCGATATTCCCTAATTAAATATATCTTAAAAAATTATATTCAAATTTACGAATTTTTTAACTTGTGAATCATCACACTAAATTGCGCCCCTCGTACTGAATCTCATGGAAATCTAAACAAATTATAAAAATCCATTGAATTTGAGTCAGCTTTTCGAAATTTTGAATATTCACCTCAATTTTTGGTTCCGATTCTGAACGCACTAAGACTATCTCCTCCTTTCTTCTCCATTTTTTGTCCTCTCTCATGTGCTCGCCAGATAATTTGTGAAACAAATATATTTTAAGGAACATTTTAGGTTCGGTCTGAAGGGCCCTGATGACTTAAATTCTTATGCGTACGGGTCTGAACCGGACACTTGCTGGACCATTATGTCCCCGGATTTTCTTAAATCAGGGACGCATTGTAAGCATAAAGCTTACATATATTTGGATTTAATAGGATTATTTTTTCGCTTTAAAATCCATATATTAGTACAGTCACGTTGACAATTTCGTCATCTATGCGTATTTTGACGCTGCCAAACTGATTATGAAGATCCTTCTGGGGTGTCGACGATGGATACAATCCACCAGTTACGGATTCAGTCATTCTAATAAAATAGCGCCTATGCTCATCTGTCAATATATTATCGTAAAAGCCTGGCACTAAATTTAAACAGTAACCCATTATTACCATGCTTTCAATAAGGTAAACATTATAAACTTGAATGGGATAAAGATGTACTGCGTTTACTTAGGTCGTCTATCTAATTTTGGAAACAGAAAGTATGATCAGGATATTGATTATTGTGTATTGTATATGGTATATGGCACACTTTCTGTCTAAGGTTCTCAATTTAGTTATTCTGTACAGTTATAACGTTCACAATTTAATATACTAGCGAGGAAGCACATTATATTAACGGACCAATTACTATAACCTTTTCAATAGTGAAGAATGTTCACCTATATCAGAAAACCGTGTGAAGGTCAGGAATTCTGTTTACAGGAATAAAACTGGAAAAAGGCCAGGAATTTAATTCAGTAACCGAAATTGTAAAAGAAATTTTCTAAAAGAATTATTATGGATTTGATTTTGAACACGGAAATTGGGAAAAAATAACCGTTTAAATTGGAAAAAGAACTTTTTTAATCAATTATTTTCAATTTGGATTACGATTAGAGAACTTTCGAGGATACGTTACAATCATGATTTAAAACAGGAAATTTCCCAAAAGAATTTTAGTTCATATTTGAAAAAAACTTGTAGGTTGCAAATCAGAGTTATGGTGCTTATTTGTAACAGGGAATTTTCGAGAATACATATTATTATAACATGGAAAGGAGAGCCTAATATAAGACTTAAATTATGTATTGAAATGAAAACATGAAAAGAAAATCTGATTCCCAGATAGTTAAATTAAAAAACTGACATACAATTTAAGGTCAGTTACGCAATTCATGAGTGCTTGAAATTACGAGAATTTTACAAACTTTCGTCTTCAAACCGAATACAAGGACACCAGCAATAAGATTATTGCAATACATTTTCGATAACTTGCATGATTTTTAAGATTTTTCGTAATTAATATAAAAAAAAAACAAATGTAGGGACTAGAGATTATGACAATAAGTATCGAGAATATGTTGCTATAGATTTTTAGTTAAAATATGATGTAATGCGATTGGAAAGATTATAATCGTATCATCAAATTAAAATAAAAACAAAATAATTTTATCCATGTAATAATAAATTGTAGTATATTAATATTAACTGTAGATATAAGTAGTCACAAGAATTTTAAAAACTACAGAAACATTCAAAAATGTGTTGTAGTTTTTAATAGTATTGTCCATAATTTAATATTCAAAGACAATAGAAAAAATAGAAGTTTGTGTCTATTTATAATAAGAAAAAAAACATGGATCACTTTGTCAGAAACAATATGTTTTGTGTCGAATGTTTTGCCGAGCATATAAAAAATGTGGGACTGGGGATAATAACTAATCCAATGAAAAATTTTCGATTCTTGTCTTGTACTACGTAGCTGAAGCTGGGGTGTTAATAATAACGGTCTTCTGGATCTACTAAAGCATTGTTATGTTGAGTGTCTTAAACTTGAACAGAAGGAGGATGAATTGCCTCTTCCTTATGCGGCCAAACTAATTCTGAAAAACAGAACTTGGAAGTCGTAAATTGGGTATTGTATTATGTATTTAATCAATATCATAAACGATCGTTTTTATTTTACAAACATACTTTTTGATGACACTATCATCAATCAATAGTACGTCGACAATAATTAGACAAGTGTCCCAGCGACTTTGTAAGTGGGGCTTTATTTAAGAATTATAACCGCTTGAAAAACACGGTTGCTTCGACTGCTGAAGGTCTACCAGTTCGCTGATTTAAATCTATTTTTCGAGATTTTTTTACATTGTAAACATATCAATTAATTATTTTTAATACTCCCCGGCGAATAATTGATTTTACAAAATAATTGTATTATTGGGAAATAAATATAATGTAGACGCTTATTGATTCATTTATTTATATAATTGTAATGTATTGTTCTTTAAATATTTTTGGGTGATAATCGTCGTAGAAACATCCAAACACATTGTGTTTCATTTATCTTTTTACGCTATACAATTTTAAACTTTGCTTTTAATGTGTACAAGGCTTCTGCATTATATTCATTTTCCAATAATTTAACTATTTTTGAGAAAAAATCACCGTAGCAGCATTATATTTAATTATTTGATATCTTTACAATTAGAAAAAAATGTCGCCGAAAATATTTGCGCCAGCGACACTGTAGCTGCTGAGCAGGCTCTTCACGTCTGCATCAGTGGCGCTTGGTGAAAACAGCCGGGCGCGAATCTGTAGACCTTCGACAGCCGTGGCGATCGTGATTTTCAAATCCGCATGATTCTTAAACAAGGGACCATTTACAAAGAATTCGGATGACGTGTCTAATTATTTTGTATGTAGTGTCGATTCGTGATATTTTCATCAAAAAGTCAATGTAACATATATTTTATCAACAATTTACTATACATGATTTCTAGGGTCAATATATTATAATGTCGTTGCGCAATTTTTTGTTTAAGATTATACTTCAGGGTTCAGGAATAAGCATTTAAAGGTAGAAATTATTTGTGTGATTCAAGGCCATTTCGTTACTCTAATAATAATTCAAGCCGTCATCACCCTTGAGTCATTTTCAAAATTCTCAGATTATTTAAGAACATTCATTAATATTTTATGATTTTATGTCTTATCTGAGACCTGATGACTATTTCGTAATTTGGATATTGTGTTGTTTTCCGAGAAATAATTATATAATGATTATGTCAAGTATCAATTTACAGTTTCCCAATTTATCTTTTACTTAAAACAATGCGATATTTTTTCGTGTTAACATCTTGGCAGACGGCTACAGATTTCAACTTCATGTTCCAGTTGTTAAGTATTGATTGAAAACTCTCTTCATGCTTTAAAAATAAAATATATAAGCTCTTATTATTACTTGAAACGTGAGATTTTTAATGATATGAATAAAATTTTTTAATTCAAACGTGAATTTTCTGAAATAATTATTTTCTTTTTGACTACAATATCTGGCATTATATGCCTGTTGCACGGAAATTTGGAAAAAAAATTGGTAAAAATGACAGAAGTTTATAAGCTTAAAAAAATTTCACTAAATTGGGGGGAATTATTTGATAAGCTAGTCAAGAGTTAGATCTTCTCTTCTAGAGCTGCACTGATTTTTTTAATAGGCTCCAGTGCATAGTTTTTGCTAAATGTCGCTAATCTTGCTAAGAGTAATTCATTGAGAGAATCTGCAAAAAGTACAAAAACGGTCGGTCAATTCCGATTAAGCAAGCACCATGCGAAAATTTACATTGAAAATGGCTGGCTGTGAAATCGTTTTGTCCGACAGGCGTATTCAATGTTTAGGACAAAAGGTTTATATTAGTTTGAACGAGATTGAACAGAAAATAAATATACCGTAATTAGAAACAAACATTTAATTATATATATTGTAATATTTACAAACAATAAAAAAAATCATATTTGGAACAAGGAATTTTCCAAATAAATCAGAATATTTACTTTAAAAGAAAAATTTTTGAAAAGAATAACACAGGCACACGAGAGAAAAGGTCTGGTAAACCAGACGAGATAAACATTTCTATACGTTTTTGGGGTCGCTAAATCCAAATCCGGGGTTGGTTTGACTCTGTCAGGACGCATTTCGTTCCTTACCTTAAAAAAATGAAGAAAGTTAGAGCATTCGTGAAAACAGTCCGAAAGCAAAGCGGGTATGTTTTCAGGGCCGCTGAGTCCAAATTTAAAGTTGTTTGACTCGGCAAGGTCGCACTCCATCTATAACATTGAAAAAAACGATTTTAAATACTAAAAACTGTCCCTGACACGTGGAAGAAAATTTCATTTTATTTTTCCCTATAATATCTTGTTCTTTTATTCTCGAAGGACCTATGCAGGGGGTTTCTGTGACGTTTCACCCCTTTTTCATATCCTCTCTTTGCAATGTCCAACAGTAATCTGCTATCATATTCACTTCCCATCTTCCCTGATACCTACGTCCCTTCTCCTTTAAATCTTGATGAAATCTTTTTCCCTGCCTTTCCCCAAATTCATTGGAAAGTAATCTATGTGAGAATCCAAGATGTGCTACTAGTGCTAGATCTGCTACTATTTTCTTGAAGTTATCACTTTTATGATTACCGAGGAAGTTTTCCAGGACATTTTTGAAACTCGTCCACGCAGCTTTTTCTTTTTTGTTCATAACTTTGATGAAATCCTGATCGTTTAACATTTTGCGGATTTGTGGGCCATCAAAAACACCCTCATGCACTTTTTCGTCTGAAATATTTAGAAATTTTTGCTGTAAAGATCTTTTTTAAAACAAATTTGAGATTTTGGTTCATTTCCTTGAGCACATTTGAATGAGCTATCAGTATAGGAGCGAACTTATTTGTATTGTGACGTAATACTCCCTTGAGACTTCTTTTAGGAGAATCAATCAAAAGTATCTTGGAAAACCTTATCCTCATCTTCACCTGGGATGTAATCGTCGCAATTTTCGTGATGCTTCGATTCATCACTATATTTATCGGAATTATTTTCTTATTTAGATTCAATCTTTTTCCTCAAATCGTCTACTTCACCGGAATCAATTCTTACATCGGAATTTCTCTTTTTGCAGCACGAATTTGATACTTTTTCTACTGTTTTGACAGTGGTATAAAACAAGGCTGAAAATATAATATATTTTATTGTATAATATTTATTATACATTTTTTTTCTGCTAAAACTTTTAACATCATCCATACAAAAGTAACATCCATTTTTTGTCCTTTTTCAATTTTGGCAGAAATTATTCTTTGATCTGTTGAAGGCTGTTAAGAAAAACCCGCGCGTGAGGGATCCTGGTCCAAACCGCAGGCGAGTCTACCGTTCTAGGAGTGATAACTCTCATACCTCCTCAGGCCTGAGTATGAGAAGTTTCCGGCTAGGACGAGGACTATTTCAACTCCTTGCCGTACACACTACGGCTTTATCCTCACACCCTCACACCCACCTGTAATTCAGCGCGCCTTCGTTGGCTTATTTATCTCAACAAATCTGAGAACGAATCATTCTACACATCCCCTGTCGGCGCAGTTGTCATCGTCACAGTACCTTTCAAGGCAGCAGGATTTTGTGCTACAGATTCATAGCTATTTTCAAAGAATGACTAACAAGTTCTATGTACCGAAGCCTGAATATGAAACAATTTATCTCGAGAACAGTTATCAGTACATTAATTCTTTTTAGGTTATCACTTTTTGAGGTTCGGAACGAAATGAGACCCGAGCGAGTCAAACCAACTCTGAATTCGGATTGAGCGACCCCAAAAACGTATAGAAATGTTTCTCTCATCTGGTTGACAAGACCTTTTTTAGTACCTGCGTTATGATTCTGATTTATATTACATGATTTTTTAAAAGAACTACAACGCTGATACAGAACAGGAATCCCTCCAAAAGTATGAAAATTCTGAGCTGAAACATCGAAACTTGGAGAAGATGTGTAATTACCAGACCGGAACAATGAAAAATTAAGAGAATTCCGATTTAAATTATATGATGCGTCGTTCGAGTTCATTACACATTTTAATACCATACTTCTCCACCAGAACGACGGCAGAAATTTAAATTTGAGGTAGAGAAAATGTCTTTGTTACTTAATAATAAATATTTGGCATGTTCAAGACATGAAAATGTTAAAACTAGTGAAAAATTTTGATGCATACTACGAAGCGAAACTTTTTCTGATGAAAGTTTCTCTCCCTGGGAGCTAATAATGGATACAAAGTTTTGTATTCACGTACGCTTATTCTAATGATGTACTCCTGACCCTCATCTGTTTCTATATAATGAGACCCTGGTAGTATATTATAACGGGAACCGTGACCTCCCACGCCATCAAAATGATAAACAATATAAACGTCAATGGGAGTTAGATGAATTGCCCGTTCCTTATGTGGCCCAGCTAATTCTAAAAATATAAGTTTTTTATTTTATTAGCTATTAAATAATTTATTAAATAATAGTTTAGATATTACAACCTAAAAACGAAACAATTAGAAAAATACAGGGAAAATCAGTCCACAAAAAGGACACCAGCGCCATAAATTATGTAAGTGCTTTTTCGTTCAAAGAAACATTTTTAATGCTGGATTATCACAGTTAGAGTTTATTCTATTCGTGCTTAACTATCATCTATTAATCTATATCTTCTTTTTTTTACACTTTAATCATAAGTTTAGGATATCTTATTGTTTTCACGTACACGGGACACGAATAGAGGGTCATTGCACCGATACCGATGGTTTCTGCTGTAAACATTTAGACTAATAAATTAGTAGTCGCGGAAGAAGGTCCAGGAATGCTCCAAAAGGAAAAACCTACATGCCAGAAAATGCAAGATCGTGCTGAAAGTTTCATGGCACCAGGCATGGTGTTTTGCACGATCCCTCTCGGATACCAGGTCGCCTCCTAGAGTATTGGGAAATAACTGCCGCATGGGTTACTCCGGGGCGGGATATACTTTTTGCTAGCTACACGTGGGGCCATATACGTTACAGAGAAGCAAGATAGAAATCTCAAAACATAAATAGGAGTCTACAAAGATACAGTAAATCATCATATAGAGGGAAAAAACAAGCTGATTGCAAAACTGGAGATCATAGTCAATAAAATGTATGATTTTCCGGAAGAAAGAGATATTTGTACTTGAGAATCAGAAATGGACAAGAAGAAGCGCAACATTTGTTCCAGAAAATGCGGAATAAGGCAAAACCGATAGAAAGTTGGTGTCCAAGATCCTCAAGGAAAATGTTGCACCTAAGGAACTTGGAATAGAAATCAAGGGTGCATGGGAGATCAAAACGGGAAAGCTTATGAAGATTGCAGAGAGAAAGACAAGTTTTTCCTTGAATACAGCAGCTTCTGTTCGGAAAAAAGAGTTATCCGTCACCTTGTACCAAAAACCAAAGAAGCTATGAGGACGTTCTCTGGTACTTTTTGTTGGACACGAATGTATCCTTAATTTGAAAACTCTTCAACAACTTCTTCTGGCAGCTAGTTGCACTGGTCTAAACAGGACAGAAAATCGTTGGTGATGCAGCGTCCAATAATATCAAGATGTGGTGTGAATCAGGTCGCCACAGTTTTACCTTTGCGCCGTAAATTAGGATAAACTTAAACTGACTATATTTTGAAGGAAATAATATGTGCGGCGTTCAGAGAGGCAATCACGAAGAGGAAGCCTTAGGAACCCACATAGAGATCAAAGATAGATGAGAAGACATAATTCAACATGGGCCCTAAAGGAGAATTTAAGCAGAAACCCCTGAATAATGCGCTAGCGGGTTCTTCAGAGACCACGGCCCATAAGGAAATAATGTACTCTATGATCGATCTTGTACATTTTAAAGCTTAAGACCTCTCTTATTTTAAGTTCTATAAAAAGATTACGGGTATCATTTATTTTAGAATTTCACCGCGAATTCAAAGGTAAAATTATATTTTTAGAAAAATTGATCTCAAATAACGTCTTTCGCAATGATATGATTTGTTTACATTAATCGATGAAAACTAAAGTGTGGTTTATTATAGGCAAACGAATTCATCTAGAAGCTCTCAGTCGAAATGAAGATTCAAGTGAATTGATAAATTCAAACAAAATTATATAATTACATAAGGGAAAATAATACCTTTTAGCCTTTGTTTTAGTGCACATAAAGACAACGTCACAACTTTTATCAAGTTCGCGTTTCTATTATTACTAAACTATCTTGATATTTGTAAACGTAAATGAAGTCAGATAACATAGATTGCTTGTGTAATTAATTATTACGTTGTAACGCTAGTGGAGCTGAAGTTTGCTTTATAAGCCATAAACGAAACGAAGATAAGCACTTAGCAAGGGAAAATAAGGGAGACTTCGATTTAGTAATTAGATTTTTTCATTTGATCGTAGATACATGTGTTTTGAAATTATAGATAGAAAGATTTGATTTCTAAAATAAAATTAGGAGGATTCTACTAATTACTTGAAACCGATGTTTTTATAAATGAATTATGGTGACATATGTCAGGAGAAATATAATTCTGACATAGAACAAGAATTTTTCCAAAGTAAATAAAATTAAAAGTTGGAATATGGAAATTTCAAAAAACAGTATAATTTTAAGACCAAGGAAATGACAAAATGATCTGGAGAAAACTAGAAAATAACGTAAAATTTAAAATTATTCGCCAGGTAAAACGTTCCGGAGTTGCTGCCTGTCAAACACAAGCAAAGGAAATTTCCGATCAACCAATACATTTTCGGAAATTTTCAAAAATGTAGAGTATTCAAAGATTTTCAGAAGAATACAGCAATTTCATGGAAATTTAAAGTATCCACAAGTTTCCAAAAGTATAAAAAATGTATAGTAATTTAGCGACAAATTAAGGTTATTTATAAGTGTAAATAGTCTTTAGTCATGCTTTGTAAAGAATTTGTTAGGGAATCATGAAAAGGGTCATCCATGAAGTAAGCTGGCAGACTACGTAAAAATTCCATTACGCCCACCAAAGGCATGGCTCAGGCTCAACAGAATGGCGATAGCCAATGGCGAAAAACCAAACAAACCACTTGACGAAAACGAAAAATAGAGCTTAATCTAGGAACTGTGACTAAGCGACGAAAGAAAGAGACAGGCCTCTGTCATAAGGATCGATGGAGAAATTCCGCTTCTTTGAAAACCAACTTAGGCGAAGCAGAAGACACATTAGAGTTAATTTACCAAGAAAATCGTGTATATAATCCTAGAGAAGAATTAATGGAAGATGTTAAAGAGAGCACCCTTAACTCCAAGTCCAAATCCAACGATTTTAATTTCATTATAGCAGGCACAATGAACAGAACCCTTGTTGATACATGAGCTTTGGTAAACTGTTTTTAGGAGATTATGCAAATGACAATATCGGGCGTTCCCGTAACTGCTCAAACTTACCCGTTAGTGGAATGGCAGTCAAGGATCCAATGGGAGGTCCATCAGTTAAGCTAAGAAAACAAATATTTTTGGATGTACAGCTACCAATCTGCACAGACTCATCAGCAATGAAGGGACCAAGGAACATACTCCGGCAGAGAGAGGATGTGCAATTAAAGAAACAACATGCGAGACCAGGTTGGAAGAAACTGATGATAAACAGAAACTCAGGAATAGTTCTAATAAATATAAAAAGCTATTTAAAAAGAAGGCTGAAAAACTGACTCTGAATCAGCACTTTCGCGAAGAGAAACTCAATTGGCAGTATGCTTCGAGAAACAAAACGCTCTCTATGGCACATCGAGAAAGGCCGACGAAGGCATCCAACGTATGTTTGATACTGGAATAGTGCATGCAAGATTTTAACAGTCTCTATATTAACTCTTTTTGAAAATAATTACTGATACACTGGTTAAATTAAATATTGCATCACTTAGATATAAGACACTTGATGCAAGGAATTAGGCCAGATCCAGATAAATTACCAGAAATACAGTACTTTGCTCTTCTCAAAAACAAAAAACAGCGACGTGGATTTTTAGGACTGATTTATTTTCAATTTAAATTAAGCAAAAAGCATGCAGAGTGCAAACGAAGGACACCGAGGAGGTAGTAATCCGCGAAGTTAATTACAAGCGTTAAGAAAGTTTATTGCAGAAGCCAAAATTATTAAAATTAGAATAGTATATATTCTTTAATCTTTAGGAATTAATTACAACGGCCTACAAGCCATAAGGGTTTGGGGTTTCAGGTGTGCAGGCTTGTGAGTTTTAAATTTTCGAGTTTTTGGGGTTTTTAGGAGTTGTGGTATTAGGTTTTCTATTTAGACCTCATGGCTTTAAGGCTTTTTATGTTTATCTATAACTAGGAAATTTAAACGTTTGATATCTCAGAGAAAAAAAAACATATCTGAGCAAACTCAACATCACTTGAAGGGTTAAAACTTGAATTTAGGATTCTGTTAATAGTTTTTTGAAATAAATAAATATTGCGATGCGCCATAACCTCAAATATAGCCTAAAGACGCGATTTTTCTGTTTTAGGTTAGGATATTTTGAAAACCTGAGATAAATGAGCAATTTACACCTCAGATTCGAAGTCAATGCACCAAAAGTCTTCAGACAAGTATACGCAGCTAATACTGATGGAAACGGTACAACCCAAAGAGACACTGAATTCAATATCAATCGACTGCTTTCGTACACTGACCAAAAACGCTTTTGGGTAGGGTCATATTCTAATAATCATGGACACGTTTACGGTAGAGAGTAGCACTAAAGTAAAACATCAAAATAATGTTAGCTTTTGTAAAGTATCCTCAAAGTCACATGGGCGAGAGAATAAATCGAGAGATAAGTAGATTCTCTTGTATTTTCTTGTTTCTGGACGGACGAAACTTATATAATTATATACTAGTGTCTTAAAAAAGATAAATAATAGTAAATGAGCCCTACAACGATACGCAGAGGTCACTGGCAAAGTGGAACTCATCTAATCCTTCGGAATGAAAATTTATGGGATTAAACCACTGTAGAATTTTTTAAAAATCTTAATTTTTTGTTGTTGCTTAAAAGGTGTTTTAGGATCACAAAAATAATATAAAAAAGATAATGGGCGGAAAAGATGTCTAAATCATTATATTTTCAATTTAACTGAAACCTCTCTCAGGTTGATTTTAGCGTATTTAAAACTTTAAACGCATTTTCCTTAAACCCACTTTTTTTAACTAACCTGAAACAATAATCGAACACATCCTCGCCGCTCGATCTGAAATTAAAAAAAATATATATATATGTATTAAAAATTGATTTCCCCAGCGATCTATGTATGATTTTTTTATATTGCATAGTTTTTTTTATAAACAATTTTGAACCATTTTTTCATGAAATTGTGAACTTTTTAGTCAAAAGTGCACCATATTAAAAAAAACGATAAATCGAAAAAAATCATACTTACGTATCTTGCTGTTATTCCATAGAATCCAAAAAACTTTGGTTTTTTCATCCAGGTCGCACTTTATTATTAGTATTATAAATCTCATTTTACAAAATTTCGATTGATCTCTTTATTGAGCACAGAAAAATCCTGAAATATTCCTATTTTTCGTGATCTACTGTGCTTTAACTCCTTAATACTAGGTGTTAATTGGAATTTGAGCGATATATACCAATTCAATCAATCTTGACGAATTTTTAAATTTGTGAATTTTTGCAATAAATTCCTAGTCTATGCACGGTAGCCGATTTCCCTAAAAATCTGACAGTCACGTTGGCAAAGTTTCCATCTATGCATATTTTAACTCTGCCCAACTGATTCTGAAGATCCGTCCTGGGAGCTAATAAGGGATACAATCCTGCAGTTAGGGGTTGTTGACTCATTCCAATGATATACCGGCGATGCTCATCGGTCACCATATGGGTGTAAAAGCCTGGTGCTAAATCTAAACGGTAACCCGTTATTAACATGCTTTCAAAATGGTGAACATTATAAACTTGAATGGGATAAGGATGAACTGCGTTTACTTTATGTCGCTTAGCTAATTCTGGAAACAAAAATTATAAGCAGAAAATTGATTATTGTATAACCTATTTAATTTATTAAATAATTCCAAGTTTTTATCTTACAAAAAAAGCAATTCGAGAAAAGAAAGAAAAATTAGT
>NC_046657.1:154470314-154471684 GCF_010883055.1 Belonocnema kinseyi
ACCCGACGTCTGATTTCGTGCGTTTTCGGTTTCGTTCGCCTCAGCATCGATCGCGTTGACCGAGCGAGATTCATATGTTTTCTGATCTCCGCACTGAAAACACTCCTTGCGAAAATCCTCTCATGTAACACCGCTTTGTGTTAGACCGCAAGACTGGTAAATATCAAGTGTACGGCATTTGGTGTTTTCTACAATAAACTTGTTAAACTTGGAGTGATTTCCCTTCTTTATTTTCAACATCCACTGCTACCGCAAAAAGACAAAACAATATCACTTGCTAACGGATCATCTTTGCTGCGATTATGGCTCGTAAAGTAATCTTTATCTCTACGGAGAAAATTCATTAAATGCTCTTGCTAAAAAAATTAAAATGTTATAATTTTTCACACACCTAATTTATTTTCATCTCGCTTTACTTGCGTTCGTGAATAGCACGAAATTCGATCAAATAATAATTATTGTCTTCACTTATTAAATCAGAGATTATCATATAATTACTTCACAATTGGTTTGTGAAGTTAAAATGTGCAGCCGACTGCTAAATGTTTTAGACGAAAACATATTGCGATTCTGTTTTTAAAGTAAAAAATAAATTTTGGAGAAAAAAGCATAGAATATCAATAAATGTTCTTAAATATTCTGAGAATTTTTGAAATGATTCAATGATGATGTCGGCTCGATTTATTAGACCAGAATAAATAAATTGAAAATTTTGGTCAAAAATTGCACATTTATATTGTAATATATTGACCCTAGTAATCATGTATGGTAAATTATTAATAGAAACAAATACTATAAACAATGCAAGGGCCTCCTCTCTGACATTGACGACAATGCAGAGGTAAAGGTCCTGCCTAGTGACTACTCTGTCGCCGGTCCAAATTTTTTTTTACATTTTTTGTCGCATAGTGAAGATGTCAAATAATTATTTTTTATTTTCCCACGGTGATTAAATTTTTCTTAATAGTTAAATTCTTGGAAAATAAATATAATGCAGAAGACTTATACACATCAGAAGAAACGTATTAAATGTAACCGCGCAAAAAGATATATGAGAAACGGAATGTTTCAAATATTTCAACGACAAATATCAGACAAAAATATGTAAAGAACAATCAATTATCATTATGCAAATAAATGAATCAAAAAGTATCTGCATGATATTTTTTCCAATAATATAAATCTTATTAAAAAATAATATCCGGGGAGCTTTAAAAATGATTAACTGATATGTTAACAATCAATCAACAAAAGGATTTAAACCAGCAAATAGGTAGTCCTTCATATGCGGCAACCGTGACTTTCAAGCGCTCATTATTCTTAAACAAAGGCCTACCTACAAAGAAGCCAGGAGACGTGTCTAACTATTT
>NC_046657.1:154471784-154473626 GCF_010883055.1 Belonocnema kinseyi
ATAGGTAGTCCTTCATATGCGGCAACCGTGACTTTCAAGCGCTCATTATTCTTAAACAAAGGCCTACCTACAAAGAAGCCAGGAGACGTGTCTAACTATTTTTGGGTCTTATAAATTGATGATAGTCTCATCAGAAAGTATGCTTGTAAAATAAAAACTTTGGTCAATTAAAGTAATTAAATGGCTGATACCATGACCGGTTTAAAAGACAGTTATTATTTACATTCAGCCATAAACTATGCGTTGAAAGAAGGTAATCGCAAATTTAGCATTGGATTAGTCATACTCTCAGTTCCTACATTTAAAACGTTGTATCTATTATTCGCTTTGAAAGGGGATGACCATAATTGCGTAGGTTTCTATTATATTGAGATCATAAGTCACGCAGAGTGCTTCTAAAAACTGCAAAAAAAAAATGTATATACTTTTACCATTCTTGTGGCTACACTTATTGACCTTTTCCATTTCCTAATGAAATTTTCTGGAAACTTAAATTTTTTAATAAATCGATAAATTTATTTTGTTTTCATTTCAATTTAGTGATACCATTATAATTTACCCAATTGCAAAACATTAAATTTCAACTAGGAATCTGTAGCTGACCACCAGTGGCAAGTATCACAAAAACGTCTTGGCTTTAATTGGGCTATATCTCAGATAAAGACTTAGCGAAGACGGATTGTTTTTACTCGAAACTGTACACATTGAGGTATGAAATAGATTTAATAATATATAAATAATGAGAACAGACAAATAACATTATGATTATTACAATGATATTTACTTTATGATATATCTTCTGGGGAATATTCATTACTCATTTTCATATTAAAATTTTCCACAAGTGGTATTTCTTTATTGCAAAAAAATGAGGAGTATGATTGAAATTCTGTGTTTATCTTTAATGTTTTCAACTCAGCCTGCTGGTAAATATAACAAAACATATCATTTGAAGCGGTTTGTTGCTTCCAGCATATTTATTCACCATTAAAAAATATTGCGTTATCAATTTTCAAAAATAAAAGTGGATTACGGGCAGGAAATCCCATATTTGACATCATTAAAATTATTTTCCTCGGCAGTTTTTTTAATTCTTATCAAATTTTTAGACATTTCACACCCCCGAAAGTTTTAAAAATGCTCGTAATTAAAGAATTCACGAATTTCGAAACCTAACTTAAATTGTAGACGGGTTTTTCAATTTCCGGATCTGGGAATTGGATTTCCTTTTCAAGTTTTCACTTCAACGCATAATTTAAATCTTTTGTTAAACTCTTCCTTCCATATTATAATAATATGTGTTTTTGAAAATTCCCTGCTACAAATCAGCACCATAACTCTGATTTGCTACGTCAAAGTTGTAGGTCAAAGTTGTAATTTTTATGGCAAATTCACGATTAAAATTTAGAATTATGAATATATTTGCATATTTTCTTATCCATATCTGAATTGAAATTCTTTTGGAAAATTACTTGTTTTATATAATGATTGTAACTTAAACTAGAAAGTTCTGTGATCCAATTCCAAATTGTAAATAATTGATTACAAAACTTCTTTTTCCAAGTTGAAAGGTCATTCTTTTCAAAAATTCTGTGTTTAAAGTCACAACTATAATAACTCTTCTAGAAAATTCCGTTTACAATTTCGGTCACTAAATCGAAATTCTGGCCAAGTATTACAAATTCTTGTTAGAAGCAAATACCAATTATATAATTGTAGGCGCTTACAGACCTCTTCGCGAACTAATTTTTCTTTCTTTTCTCGAATTGCTTTTTTTGTAAGATAAAAACTTGGAATTATTTAATAAATTAAATAGGTTATACAATAATCAATTTTCTGCTT
>NC_046657.1:154473726-154475125 GCF_010883055.1 Belonocnema kinseyi
TTTTCGGAGTATATATAGGAATTTGGTGTAGAAATTAAAAGATTCAAAAGCCATTTGAGTTTTGAATATATTATTAAATTAGCAGGATTGCATGAAAGTCAGTACGAAGTAGTTTTCGGAACCTACACCAGGAATTTAGTGTCAAAGTTCACGAAGTAAATAATTCGTAAATTTGAGTATAATTTTTTAAGATTTATTAAATTAATGAATATCGCATAAAGTCCAATTAAAATCTAGAACTAAATTTTCCTTCCGAAGGAGAAGATAAGTTCAGCCCTGGCCGCAGTGAGGAGGCCTATGAACCCACGAGGGTAGCGAAGTGCAGTGATGAATATATCAGCGTGAATTTGACTAAGCAGCGAATATCAAATAACTCTCTGCTCCTAAAATAGCTCCATAAGCCAAAACTCTAATAACCATGTCGAATTCTGATCCTTATCAGGGTATATTGAAACACACAATATCCTCGGATAGCCGGAGTCGTACTAGCCCCACAATTACTTAGCCCTACAAGCGCGGCAATGTGGGCAAAGAACCTTTAGTTCCCTAGATGCTCGTGGCAAAAAAATAAATCCCCAGCACGGAGGAAAGTCTTCAATTAACTCCTCTACGAACATTTATTCTTTTGAGAAGATGGAAAAACGAAGAGGTTTAATGATCTGCAAACAGACATTTGGCCTGTACGCTTACTGACAACTCTAATGGTACGACTGGGAATGGGTCGACAGAAACTTTGACAGTATCAAGCGCGCTTAAACCACTGATCTTGAATTCGGATTGCGGTTGATTGACACTAAACCTTTCTAACAAAAGATCATGAATTTCAAAAGGAATAAATTATTTTGGACAAAATAAAGTTTTAAACGAAAACTTGAATTCTATTAGCAATCCAAGATGTTTAATAAGTATTAAAAAACGATTCGAATTATAGGAGTCGACTGGCACACAGCAGCCGGTTTCGTAGGGTAATTTTAAGTGATTCAGTTACATCAACTGACAGAAGGCTTCCCAAATACCTGTTGAATTCTCTTGTTATATCTAAATTGTTCGCGTGTCTGCCTACTGGTCTTATTTTTAGGAAATACAAATAACGAAGAAAGAAAAACAAAAAGAATATATATTTGAACTTAAAGTAACAGAAGTAATTGAAGTTAAATATTGGAAATTGCACAGCTTATAGATTAACTAAAATGATGAACTCAAAATATATAAAATAAAAATGATGAAATAATTTATTATAAAATTGATATACTCGTAACTTGCAAATGTATTGCAACTTCATACTCTGCACTCAAAATTTCCGTCTTACTTTTACCGTTGAGTTAGGATGCCTAGTCCCGGAAATGCCACATCTCTTTCGCACTTAAAAATCTTGAAATTTCTTCTGCCTAAAAATTCC
>NC_046657.1:154475225-154477287 GCF_010883055.1 Belonocnema kinseyi
CTGTTGGGAAAAACAGAGCTATCCGTCACTATTTACCTAAAACCAAGATGAAGATCCATAAATATCAACCCGACGACCGAGGCGAAGGAACTAGAAGAAGCTCTTAGGGCGTTCTCTGGTATTTTTATCCGTTGGATACAATGGTATCTATAACTCGAAAACTCTTCAGGGGAATCAGAATGGTGGAAGTGTGGGATTAGGGTTTCTGTTCAGACTCAATGGGTTTATGGTTTTTTAGGTTAATGAATATCTAAATATTTAAAAATGCGACATCTCAGAGAAAGAAAAATATATCTAAGCAAACTCAACTTAATTTGAAAGGGAAATAACTGTACTTTAAGATGCTGCTGTAGCGTGGCAGTCCTGGAGAGAAGCTGAAACGGCAGAATAATGAAACTGTTTTGACACAGCCGGAAATTAGAACCGCCAACCTTCCCAAGTGATTCCATTATTGAGGCATTGGAAGTGAACTCTTAACGCCTGGCGCGCGTTAGTTCCGCCATATTTATTAATAAATGTTTAGTTCCTTAAAGTCTCTCGTGCATTTAAAGGTGACAGGCGAACGGGGAAGATCTTAGTGGATTCGAGGCTTGGATTTAGAAGTTGGATATACATACCACAGAAAGTTTGAACTCGGCATTAAAGAAAATTAAAATCACAAATTTATTGACCATATTCTCTCAATTACAATATTAATGGTAAGATTGGCTTATTTAGTGGCAAATTATTCAAATAGGCAGCCAATTTCTATTATATTTTAATCTTACATAAATTAATAAAGGACAACACTTTTATTTTATTTGAAAGAAAAGAAAAACGAACTCCTTAAACTCAATAAAATTCACGTCACATTCTTTCAAATTATATAAAAAAGAGCACTGAAACGAATAACGACTCGCCCGTGGTATCCTCAAAAGGCTGTTAATTATATCCGCAAATTTTGCGAGTAAAAAGACTGAATTGGCCATGGTAATTTCCTTGGTATTAGAAAAGTCCCTATCAAAGGATCAAGACAGAATTAGCTTTTTCAGACATCGCCAGTGAGTTTGTTAGATTCGCAATATGACTATGCCTGCGTGCAGCCGATTTTTTTAGCCACTCCGCTATGCTTAGTTCCTATTTAACTTTCGTCTTTCAACAACGGACTAAATTTTAAGGTAGCGTTGATTTGGAGAATTCCAGTAAAATTGCGGGCTTAAGATGATTTTAAGTAACTTACGTAATTTATGTGTTAGTTGAGATAGGGAGAAAGGAGTCTCGACTATAATTATAATGGTTAAACAAAGTAGTCTCGGATCCCTCCTGTTTCTTAGTGGTGTGCCGTCGATTCCTCCGTACTTCCTTTTGAGAGCCCGCCAAATTGGTAAACGCCTCTCGTAAAGACACCCTAGAGTGGGGTGCGTCAATGAACCACGCTGGGGAGAGCTGTCGTTCAAAGTAAGTGGCGGGAAACTTGAAATGCAACCATATCTAAACATATACAAATCCAGGCGTCTGTACTATTCGAGATAAAGTGTTAAACTGACCCATTGTCCGACAACACTCAAGAACGTTCTGATATCATTATTACAATTATTATGATATATATTATTACCATTCTGAATTAGCGGATGCTGCAATGATCGGTCGAGCAAGACTAGTACACTGAATTTTTTTCACGTTACACTGTTAATAGTTTTTTAGGAGAAATAATGATCGGGATGCTACGTAACCTCAAATATAACAAAAAATCGCGATATTTGTACTTGTAGGTTAGGATATATCGAAAACCAGAACTAATTAAGCAAGTGGGACCTTAGATTCAAAGTGAGCACACCAAAAGCCTTAAAAGAATAAAAAAGGTTTTAACATAAGTAATTTTTGTACTTCTATTTCCCCATCACACAAGACACTTTGATTATTTTGAAGAAAGAAAAATAATAAATACGTCCTATCGTGGAACAACAAAGATTATTCGACGTGAAGCACCGTGGAAAAAGAAATCAAGGAGATTCAGGCAGAAGTGTATAGAACCGGTTCAAACAGCAAGAAATCGGGAAAGCAACAAATAAGAAGACTAAAA
>NC_046657.1:154477387-154492102 GCF_010883055.1 Belonocnema kinseyi
TATTGTCGACATATAATATAAACGATAACACCATGTGTCTAGCTCAATATATTTGTTTACAGTTTATTCTGCACAATTGTGTTTTACGACAAGTAATACAAATACAGATAGAGATTTCTACGTGTTATTATTATTATTATTTATTACCCACATTTATCACTGACAATGCAAACATTATTAATAATAATTATCATTTTATTATTCAAGAACTCGAAATTGTAAAACGAATTTTTTCTCTGACTATTAGAAAAATCAGGCAGAATAGGACAGGATAATACCTTACTCTTCGATACAATACAATTTCAGCACGAATTTAACCCAAAAATAGTACATTCATTTGGATTGAATTAAAGCATTTTTATAATATAAAACATGAGTCACACTATTAGGGACCATGGACGTCGGCAAAAACAATGTGCTCTGCGTCAAGACCTCTGAAGAACATATTATTTATGGGGTCCTCTTCATATATTGGAACAGTCACGTTGGCAATGTTGCCATCTATGCGTATTTTAACTCTGCCAAACTGATAATGAAGATCCTCCCTAGGAGCCAATAATGGATACAGTCCATGAGTTACGGGTTGAATCATTCCAATAATATACCGGCGATGCTCATCTGTCACCATAGTTCTGTAAAAACCTGGTGCTAAATCTAAACGGTAACCCCTTATTACCATGCTTTCAAAATAGTGAACATTATAAACTTGAATTGGATAAGGATGAACTGCGTTTTCTTTATGTGACCTAGTTAATTCTGGAAGCAGAAAGTATGAGCAGGGAATTTATTTTTGTTTAACCTATTTAATTTCTCAAATGAACACAAGCTTTATCTTACAAAAAAAACAATTCGGGAAAAGAAAAAAAAGGTAGCCCGCGAGGAGGTCTGTGAGAGCCCACAAGTATATAAGTGGAATTTGTTTCCAACAATAAATTGCAATACTTGTTTACTAAACGTAATATTCTATTATATCATTGCGAAATTTCCACTCAAGGTTATATATTTCGTCATTCTGTACAGTTATGATCTCCACAGATTCTTGTATGAGCCAGGAAGGGCAATCAGATGAACCGGCCAATTACTATAAACTTTCCAAAAGTTCAGGGTGTGCTCCTATAACGGAAACCAGGAAAAGGTCAGGATTTATGTTTATAGGAATAAAACTGGAGAAAGGCTATGAATTTTATTTAGTGACCGAAAATGAAACCTAAATTTTTAAAAATAATTACCATGGTTCTGACTTTAAACACGGAATTTTTAAAAAGAATGCCTTTTTAAATTAAAAAAATAACTTTTTTCAATCAATTATTTATAATTTGGAATAGAATCAGAAAACTTTTGAAGATAAGTTACAATCAGATGAAAAAAGGAAGTTTCCAAAAGAATTCTACTTCACATTGCGAAAGGAAAAAATAACCAAATAAGTATTATAATTCTGACTTGGAATAGTGCATTTTTCATAAAAATTACAACTTTGACTTAAAACTTGGAGGTTGAAAATAAGAGTTATGGTGACAATTTGTAGCAGAGAATTTTCGACGTATCATTCTAACATGGTGGGTGACTTAACGTAAGAATAAAATTATGCGTTGAAGTAAAAATCTAGAAAAGAAATGTAATCGCCAGATCGGGAAATTGAAGAACTCGCCTATGATTGAAGGTAAGTTGCGCAATTCGTGAATGCTGAAAATTACAAAAATCTTGAAAACTTTTGGAAATGTAAGACAAATAAAAATTTCAGAAGAATTCCGAAACTGTCGGGTAAAATTGTTTTTAAGTTCCGTAATCCACTTTTATTTTTCTGTTTAATTACACAATGTTGTTAAAGGGGGAATAAATAAACTACAATCCACAATACGCTTTAAATGATAGGTATTGTCATATTTACCAGCCGCCTTAGTAGAAAACACTAAAATTAAGCACAAAATTTCAGTGACACGCCTCATTTTCATGCAATAAAGAAATAACAGCTGTGGACGATTTTGATACGAAAATAAGTAATGAATGTTCGCCAGAAGATATTTATCTATATCTTTATAATAATCGTTATGTTATTTGTCTTTACTCATTATTTATACATCATAAAATCCTCTTCATATGTAGGACCTTATTGTGTACAGTGTACAGTTTCGAGTATAAATAATCCTTCTTCGATAAGTTTTTATCTGAGACATAACCCAGTTACAGCCAAGATGTTTTTATGAGGATTGCCACTCGTCGTCAGCTACATATTTCTAGCTGAAATTTATTGCTATGCGATTAGATATATTATAATGGTACCATTACATTGAAATTAAGACAGAATAAATTTGTCCATGTATTAAAAAGTATAAGTTTCTAGTCAATTTTATTAAGAAATGAAAAGGTGTCACGGCTTCTTTGTAAGTGTGCCTTTTTTTAAAAATTACACAATTAATTATTCCGAATGCTCCCTGTTGATTACATTTTTTTCAAATATAACTAAATCATTGGGAAATAAAGACCCTGCCGACACTTTTTGATTCATTTACTGTGAAAATCTTCAATAGCCCTCCCTTCTATAGCCTTTCCGAAAATTGACGCCGCGCCGCATGTAGGTGTAACAGATGCCGCGCGGGGTGCGCGGGATCTACGGATGTCACTCAGGAGAGTACTCAGGCGTAAAGAAACAGAAAGCGGAGCAAGCTATAATAAGTTAGTTGCCACCTGCCGTCAGTTCTGAAATCGGCTCTATAGAAGAGTTTCACTGTATTTGTATAATCATAATATATTGTTCTTTAGATATTTTTGTCTGGTAATCGCCATAGAAATATTTGGAACATATACTTTCTCAAATCTCTTTTTAAGATATAAAATTTAACACGTTGATTCTGATGTATATAAGACTTCTGCAATATATTTATTTTCTAATAATTTAACTATTTTTGAAAAAATTTTAATCGCCGGGAGAGCACTGAAAATAGTTGTTTTTTATATTTACAATATAAAAAAAACGTCGACAAAAATATTTGGGCGAGCGGCAGAATGGTCACTTGGCAGGCCCTTCACCTCTGCACCAGCGGCGCTTGATGAAAGCAGCCGTTCGCGATAGGTAGATCTTCGGCAGCCGCGGCGACCGTGATTTTCAAATGATTATAATTCTTAAACAAGGGCGCATTTACAAAATAGTCGGAAAACTTGTCAAAGTATTTTTATCGTACTATCTATTTGTGATATTCTTATCAAAAAGTCAATGTCGCAGCGGAGCCCTTATCATTGTTCGTCGTATTTGTTTCTGTTAACAATTTACTATACATGATTACTAGGGCAAATATATTATAATTTCAATGCGCAGTTTTTAACTAACATTGTCGATGGAGTTATTTTGATCAGTTCCACATTTCATCATAAAAAATAATGAATGTACATGAAAAAAATATGTTTGAAAAAATCCAATCGTACTTGGGGTTAAAAAGGGGGTATTCTTTCACTTGACGAGTAAGTGCTAAAGGTGAGGCAGAGCTGACGAAGGATTAATTTAATATTTAAGAGTTGTTGCTCTACGCTATGGATATAGCGAAGAAAGAGTTTTACATTTGAGGGATGGTTCCCTAAGCTAGGTAGATGTAGAAAATAGGTTAAATTCTATTTATAAATTAGCGATTAAGGGTAGAGAGAACAGGCATTGTAAATTGCATACATGAAAAGAAAAGGCCAGATTTTATTTGAGTCATTTAAGGTTAATTCGTTACTAATAGTTTGAGCCGCCATCACTATTGAGTCATTTTAAAAATTCTCAGATTATTCAAAAACATTCAATATTATTGTATGAATTTTGGTCGTTTCTGAGACCCAGTGACTATTTCATAAATTGGATAATGTGTGTTTTTCTACAGAATAATTAAATCGTAATTAGATCAACTACCAATTTACAGTTTAAAAATTCATTTTTTATATAAAAAGCAAAAGAACAATATTTTTTTGTTTCAACGCCTTGGCAATCGGTTCCATTCGCGAATGCAAGTACAGTGAGATTTGATAAATTAAGTGTGTACATAGTTAGAATATTTTTATTTTTATGCCCGAGCCGTAAATCCATTAATCTTAGTGGAGGTAAAGGTTACTTTATGAGCCATAAATAAGGTAAATATGATCCATTGGGAAGTAATATAAACTTTACAATAGATAACTATTTACGCTTTATAATAAAAATAAACGAACTCCATCTGTGACTTAAAGCGTGAAATTTTAAATGAGATAATTGAATCAGGACTGAAAAGGAAATTGTTTTAAGAAATGAAAATATCTATTCAGGCCACGGGCATTTCAAAATGTATTACAATTCCCAGAACAGGCAAATAATACAATGACCGGAAGAAAGCTAGGAAATGGCCTAAAATTCAAAGTCATCTGTCGGTAACAGCCTGCATTATATGTCTGTTCCACGGAATTTATTAAAATTTGTTATTTCCAAAATTACGAGAAGTGTATTAGCTTTAAGAATTTTCTTTAAATTCCAATAAAATTCTTCTATAAGTTGTAAAAACTGGGATCTTCTGTTCTACAACTACCCTGAGCTTTTTTTTGAAAAAGCTCTAATGCATAGTTTCGTCTAATCGTCAATAATTTATTGTATTTTAGTGATAGTTTAAGATTTATCCTACTAATCTTTTGCGTCGTTTTCTCCTCCAGGCGTATTCAATATTGGGGAAAAAATGTACATATTAGTTTGAACGAGATTGAACAGGAAATAAATATACCAACAATGAAAAAAGTTCATGTCTAGGACAAGGAATTTTGAAAATAAATCAGACTGCTGACTTTAAAGAAAAAATGTTCCAAAATAGATATTATTATGATTTATATCAGAAATTTTTTCTAAAGAACTACAATTTCGATGTAGAACAGGAATTCTTCTAAAAGAATTAAAAGTTGAAGTTAGTAATTCGAAATTTCGAAAAGATGTAAAATGACCAGACCGAAAAAATAAAAAATTGACAGGGAGAAAACAAATAAAAAATTATCCAGCTGTAAGACTTTTTGATAGAGATTTTTTCCGCAATTATGATTGTATAATCAAACTTACCAGAAAATAAGCTTTAAATGGAGGCAGAAAGAGAATACAAAATTAAGAAAATTGGGCTAATAATATTAGAAAATCAAAGAAAAACAAGTTATTTTTACATACTATGTAAAGATAAAAGTTTAAATACTTATGAAAGTAAATAAAAAATAAATTCTTGACTTTGAAGATTATTCCCTTCATTATTTTTATTTAGTAAAAATGTGTATAGCCGAATTTAGCTGGCACTTATATCCTGTGGTTTTCCGATCAGAGTCCGAGCTAACTCACAAGGCTAAAATAAACGCAGAAGCAAGCGATTCTTTTCGTTTGTCGACTCGCGCCGCACTCGGTAACTTTTACAACGCAAAAAAGACACAAAGTTCATTAGGTTCTTTTTCATGTTTATGCTGATGACGTATTGTCTTCCTAGTACAGCTTTTAGGATGCGCGAAGTGCTTTGCGTATCTTTTTCTGTTGTATTTTTCAACTGTTTGAATTTCCGCATTTAGAACCAATCGTTTTTCGCAATAAGTATTAATTATAAATATATTTTATTAACATAGTTAGATGCAGCTTTCTCTTACGAATACAATGATACTAAAAACTCATTTTTCATAAAAATGTCACTTACGTATCAATTACAAATAATAAAAATGTTTTTACTATAAAATCAAGCACATCACTCAATCTTTCACTTGATTTATGAAATGAAAAAAGGTAGCCACATTGTTGAGCCTACTCAATTTTTTAAAGGAAATAATAAATTTACTATTATTTAATCTCTATAATACTGTATCTGCTGATTATGTTCTTTATAAGATTTTCTACGAATTCTATTTATACGTTTTTTGCAAACAGTATTGAATATATGCTAAACAGTTTGTACATAATTAGTACTATAATAAGTTCCAAGTTTATTTTTCATAAAAATCATAAAAATAAAGTTTTAAAGAATCTTTTAACTAAAAAATAAGCTGCTTGTAGAAAATTAAACTATTTATCGTGTAGACAAACAAATAGACTACAATGATTCCAGTCCAAGGGCCCGACCACGTAACGTGATGACTGTGGTCGAGCCTGTCGAGGGTTCGAATTTATCATCTATCACGCCACTCTATCGATATTATTAGAACAATCCTATTTTATTCAAGAATAATTCAATTAGTGTAATAAATTTAAGAAAACTTTATTATATCCTAATGAACATTTCTTTTTCTGTAAGATTGGACTTGCCCAAAATCCCCTCGATAAACGATGCGTTTCTACATTGTATAACGATATTTCGATACTGTTTGCCAAAAAATACATAACATTTTTATTTAACAAAACCAGTACATTTTTAATTTCACATTATCTCAAAAACTGTTTGAAAGAAAAGTTCTCAAATTTTCATCTTAAAATATAAATAACTTTGTGTTTCGGAGCGAGTTGATGTGAAAAATATTTAATAAATTTTCAGGTCTGAAAAATTAAGTTTTTTTTTATTTTTGAGGGAAAAGGTAAAAAATATAAAGTTTTTACCTGGAGATAAAAGATGCACCATACAATTTTCTAGAAAGTGATATGTTGAAAAGTTGAATTTTTGAAAACTGATGTTGAAGCTATCAAGGGCCATCTCGAGCGGCATGAAGCGACCACGCAAATTTGATGGGGGTTATGGCATTCGGAGCCTCTTTGGTTTAAAGTTTAGCGCATAAAAAAAAAACTAAAAATTTATTTTAATTGGGTTTCAAGTTTAAACTTGGGCGATGTAAATCATCTCGAACAACCCTTGATAGAATCTAAACCAAACTTCATGTATGGGTGGGTTCGTTTGATTATACAATTATATATTCACCGCGTTATTTAATATTACACATTGCATATTTATAGGGAACGAAATAATTTTCTTTATGCGGTAGTTTAAATGAAAACATATTTATCTTTGCTCATTGTCTTCTTAGCGTTTCAAGACATAATGACAAACAAAGTACGTTACCGAACTTCTGTTCTGTTCTGTTGTAGAAAGTTGCAAAAGCTTTTGATTGTTCGGACCATAATGCAGTTTTCTTAATAATACCGTTGTCAAAACCTTATAATTCCTAATAATAAATATTTTAAATGTCCAAGAGATACAAATTCTACAATTAGTGAACAATTCGGATGCATTCTAAGAAGACAAACTTTTTTCTGATTATTTGAAAAATTATGTAGATAGGATGGACGAGGATTAGTTTTTTCTTTTTCGATACAGTATTATTTTGCATGTAGTTGTATGCTGAAAGCGTGCGCTCTTTTAGATCTGTTAAGAATCTTTTTTTTTTTAAATTAAAAAATGAGTCTTCCTACTGTCTCCACAGAAACGATGTGATGAGTCCTGAATGGCTCGCCGAACAGATAACTGAGTCGATCTCAATTATACATTGATTTTGTCACGTACGAAAATGTCGCCATCTATGCGCATTTTGAATTTGCCAAACTGATTTTAAATATATGGAGTTCCCGGTAATATCTTATAACGGGAACCTGGACTTCCCATGCCATCGAAATGATAAACATTTATGAATTTGAATGAGAGTTGGGTAAATTGAGTGTTCTTTATGTGTAAATCTGATTCTATAAATATAAGTTTTTTAATGTATTAGCTACTCGATTTTTTAATGAATAATAGTTTAGATATTACAACTTAAAAAGGAACCGATTAGAGAAAGGAATGCAAAATTTGTCCTCGAAGAAGTTACCAGTGGCCTAAATGATGTAAGTGGTATTTCTTTCTATGCCAAATTTTCGATTCCGGAATACCAAAGTTCATAGAGCATTCTAAAATTGCTTTACTATTATCTATAAATCTCGTTTTAGTCATTCTGATAAGTTCTAATAGGAAAGAAATATACAAGTAAGAAATAAATATAAACGGAAAAATGTGTTCATAAGCAAGTCACATACTAGGTACCTTTATTCATATAACACTTTATGTAATGCCTGTATTTACGTTAGACGCGAATAGGTGGCGAGAAAATTGTTCTATCTTCTAGCTTCTCACTATGATCTTAAGTTTAGGATATATTATTGTTTTCACGTCTATGGGACACAAATAGAGGGTCAGTGCGACAATGACTTTTCCTGAATACGGTTACACAATTCAATAAGTAGGCGGGGAAAATGTCCAGGAATGATTCAAACTACATGCCACAGCATGAAAAATCATGCTGAAGCTTACATTGCACCAGGAAGTTGTATTCTGTACGGTGTCTCGAGGATACCTGGTCGCCTCCTAGAGTATTGGGGCATAACCACCGCATGAGTTACTGTTCGGGCGGGATTTACTTTTCCCTAGCTGCTGATGAGTCCGCGTAAGTTACAGAGAAGCTAAATAGGACTTCCAGAGCAGAGATGGAAATCTACAAAGGTAGACTAACTGATTATGTAGAGAGAAAAAACAAACGGATTGGAAAGCTGGAGAGCATACTCAACAAAATGTACGATTATTGTGGAAGAAAGAGAAATATGTACCCGGGAATCCGAAATTGACAAGAAGAAACGCACATTGTTATATAGAAAATTCAGAATAACGAAAAATCGATAGAAAATTGTTTCTAAAAATCATTAAGGAAACTGTTGAACGTAATGATCTTGGAAAAAAGCTCAAGGATGTCCGAGAGACCGGGATGGGAGAGCTCAGTAAGATGGCAGAGAGAGACAGAGCTGTCTTTGGCCATAGCAGCTGCTCTGGGAAAAAGAGAGTGGTCCGTTACGCCGTATCTAAAACCAATTTTGTCTGTAACTCGAAAACTCTTCAGAAGATTCAGAAGGGTGTTTATCAAGTTAAATGAAGAGCGCGCGTGGAACTCATGTATATCGAGAACGGCTGAGTCTCCTGCAGGGTCCAGAATTAAGCGAGAAGACGCACTGTTATTGCTGCCACGACCACTGTTATCTGGCAGCGAAATGCACTAGTCTTAAGAGGATAGCAATATGTTAATGATTCAGAGTCGAAGGGGACGCCAATTTCATCATGGCAGACACATTGATAAGAGCCCTTGTGGATACAGGAGCACGGATATACTGCACGTTAGAAGAGAATGCAAATGCATACATCGGGCGTTCCCGTAGCTGCTTAAAATTGTCCGTTAGTTGCGTGACAGTCAAAGATCCAATGGGAGGTCAATCAGGTAAGCTAAATAAACAAATATTTTTGGATGTACAGTTAACAATCTACTCATGAACATTACCAATATAGGGACAACAAAAGACACTGCCGCAGAGAGAGAGACAGAGAGAGAGGAAAGATGGAGGAAAAAACAGATGAGACCATGTTGAAAGGAACTAAGAGATACAGAAATTCAGGATTATTCTAAATACATATAAAAAGCTATTTAGGAAGAAGTTTAAAAAACTGAATCTAAATGAACACTTTCTCGAAGAGAAACGAATCAGGCCTTTTGCCGCGAGAAACCAAACAGTATCTATGAAATATCGAGAAAAGGTCGACGATGAGTTCCAACGTATAGTCAATACTGGAATAATACAAAATATTAACTATGGAGTGTAACGATTATTCTAAGACACAAGGAAGTTAATTGAAGTGTTAGCAGATAATGAAAATTCCCAAAAAAAGCGCAGACTGATTTCAGCGATGCAAGAGTATGCAAGTCATGTCTAATTGGCTAATAAACTGTAAAAATACTACTCTTCTCTAACCGGGCATTTACTTTGTGTTCATTTAAGTTCTCCATTTGATTAATGCACTTAGCTTATTTTAATAAGTGATCTTGCATATACAAAAAATTGTATTAATTCTTGGTAATAGTTCTGTTCCATTTTAAACTTATTTTAAAGATATATATTTTGATGTAGAGATTCGTTCAATTACCGTTTACTTTGTTCCTTCCAGTAAATTGCAACCAAGAAAATGCATTGATTCCAATACTGATAGGACATTAAAACTAGCCCTAAACATTTTACAATTACACTTTAAAATTATTTTAAAAAAAAAGTAAAACGTATTTTTAGAATGAAATTTCCTACTGAAATTTTAAATCATAAAAAGAACAACAAAAATCATAGATTGTGGATTTACTCGCGGGAGAGATGATTCCGTCTTTTAGCAATAAATTTAATATATTTTTAGACAATTCCACAAGTATTAAAAATAATCAAATATGATTCTCCTTCAATATTAACCAAAAAGAAACCAAGACTTCCTTCGCACAACGAGGTCTTTATGGTCTTTATCGTTCTGATGAATTTGGATAGTTTAGTGAACAGAAGTTTGTGATACGAGTAGGAGAATCCGTTGTGAGTAGCGTCCTTTTTGAATAACGCTTATTCTATTAATATGTTGCCTTCAATGACAGGTAAATGAATGAATCAGAGGAGACTCCCTCCTTGTAAGCACCTGAGTAAGAAGTCCTGGTAATTAAAAGAGAGACCTGCTACCCGTATCGCAATCAATTTATAGAGTCAATTATTCCCACGCTATCCCCACTTATTGGCTGATAGCGCGCGCAATTCATCGTTTGATAAAATTATTTCGTAAATCATCCCTTATCTCTAACTGGCTGTCCACAGGGTCGTACTTTTTGGTTTGAAAATATGCAATGCTGCACTGATACAGTGTTTAGATTGTACACAACACATGGCTTAGGCTGAAGACTATTGATGCATAGAATTAGACCACATTCAGAGAAACTACCAGGAGTAGTGAGTGAAAAAGAAGAACACACAGGCAGTAATATTACACAAAGTAATATACAAGTGTTTTGAAAATTTAATAGCAGAAGCGAAATATTTTAAAAATAGAATACCACATATTCGTCAAATTATAGGGGTTAATTACATAGGATTACAAACCATAAGGGTTTGAGGTTTGGGGTGTGTAGATTTGAGATTGTTGGGCTTGTGGATTTAGAGATTGCAAGTTTGGGGTGTAGGGGTAGTAGGATTAGAGTTTCTATTCAAACTAAATGGGCTTATGGGTTTTCAGGTTTATGGATAACTAGGAAATTCAAACATGCAGTATCTTAGAGAAAAAACATATTTCTTAGCAAACTGAGCTTCACTTGAAAGGTTGAAACTTTTACTTTAAGATGCTGTTAACAGTCTTTTGGAAAAAAAATATCGCGATGCTACATAGTCCCCAATATAGCCCTAAAGCGCGATTATTGTACTTCTTTGTTAGGATATCTCGAAAACTATTTTTTTACCAATTTGGACCTTATATTCAAAGTCAACGCACCAATAGGCTCCAGATAAGTAGACGAAGCTAATAATTGTGGAAACAGTATAACCTAATGAGACACTGGAATTAGTACCAATCGACTTCGTTTGTACACTTACGAAAAACACTATTGAGTAAGGTCATATACCAGTAATGATTGTCAATTCTACGATGGGGAGAAGCATTAAAAGTAAAACACATCAAAATGATTTTAACTTTAGTAAGGTATCCTTAATGACACATGGTATAGCGAGTAAACCGAGAGCTCGTTAAATTCGGTTGTACTATCTTGATTCGGAACCGACTTAAATCCTTATGTGTATGGGTCTGACTCGGGCCCTTGGTGGACCATTTATGACCCTGGAATTTTGTTTAAAATTAGGCTTTCCGATCCCGCATTGCTATAGCCTCCTAATTTAAATTTAGTATCCGTTTAGATAGCATATAATGTCGCCATTAAATTGAATCGAAGACAAGATAAATTGATCCCTGAATGAAAAAATTATATAATTTCAGAATTAAATAAAATGTTTTGAATATGAAATACAAGAAAAGTTTTGACTTTACATTTTTATCCTCCTTGTCATTATCCAAAACAAAAATAAACGTTTTTTTCACTTTGATCATTTTTTCATAAAAGGATATTCTATAACCCTAAATTTCGTCGAGAGTTTAACAAATCGAAAATTTGTCTCTGATAATGGTCCAATAAGCCTTTTTACGCAGGAATTAAAACTTGTGTCATGAATTTTATAAGTCCGAGAAACATAGAATAAAATTATTTGCCGCTTTTTATATATCCTATATCCATTCTTATCGAAATATAATATAAACAATAACACCTCGTGTCTATCTAAACATATTTTTTTACACTTTATTCTATGCAATTGTGTTTAAAGATAAGTAATACAAATACATATAGCGATGTCTAAGTTCCATTATTTTTTACCCACATTTATCACTGATAAGGCAAACGTGATTAGTGCTAATTAGAATTATTAATAAACAAGGACAAGATTAGTACTTTATTTTTCGAAACAGCATAATTTAGTACGAATTGCACCTAAAAAGCGTGCATATATTTAGATTTTGTAAAAGTATTTTTTTACTTCAAACCATGAGCCACACTACTAGGGGAAGTGTACGACGGCATAAACAATGTGCTCTGTGCCGACATTTCTGTCGAATATGTTATTCAGAGGATCCTCTTCATATATTGGAACAGTCACGTTGGCAATGTCGCCATCTATGCGTAATTTGACTCTGCCAAACTTATTAAGAAGATCCTCTCTAGAAGCCAATAATGTCGGTGGAAATTGTTTTCAAGTTCTCAAAGGTAGAACTTCCTGTCCGTAATCCGCTTTTATTTTTTAAATTAATGACGCAATGTTTTTAAAGGGATAATAAATATACTGCAATCAGCAGTACGCTTTAAATGCTAAGCATTGTCATATTCATTAGCAGACTTGCTAGAAAACACTAAAGTTAAGCACAGAATTTCAATCATACTTCTCATTGTCTACACGGTAAACAAAATTGAGCTGTGACAGAGATATTATTTCTCATTATACCTAAATATTAAGCTGAAGACGAACGTAGGAATTAAGAAAGATCCCTGGATCAGCGAAAATAAATATCCTTGACCATTTTCCATATACCAGGGATATCGTATAGTCAAACCCCTGATAAGTATAGCTCTAATAGGGATATTAAGAGTAGGTGTCTGAAAGAATTATCGGAAGAGCGCCGGTGCATTGTGGGAGCAGCGAAATAAAATGACGGCGGCCTAGTCGGGAGCAGTGACAGTTTAGATTTACTTTGGACAATTAAACGCTTTTTACGACTTAAAATGTGCGCGAATGTTAATATTAAATAGAGTTTATGATGCGGTAATAATAATTTACAATTGTTTCGATTGTAGGCGATAACTATATTGACATATCAAGAAACGCGATAAAAACAACAAACTTGACCTCCAAATCCATTATACGGATTTCAGGGAAATTCATTTTCGCGATACCAGACGAAAGATTGGCTAGTGTATGTATATTCTCGATTCACGCGTTTGCCTCAAGATTTTTTTTTCCGTGTAGCAAAAAAGAGATGCAAATTATAAACAAGTTAATGAATCATTTTTAATGCTCCACGGTGATTACATTTTTTTCAAATGTAGTTATATTATTGGGAAATAAAGATCATGCAAGCACTTTTTGATTCATTTATTTGTGTAATCACAATTGATTAATATTTACATATTTTCGTTTGACAATTGCTGTGGAAACATTTAGAACATATCGTTTTCAATGTCACATTTTACGTTTTAAAATCTAACATGTTTCTCTGATATGTATAGGGCTTCTGCATTATATTTATTTTCCAATAATTTCACCATATAAAACCAAAATTTAATCATCGGAGGGAATTAATGAAAATGATTGGGCCAGCGGCAGAATGGTCACGAGGCAAGTATTTTACATCCGCACTTGTGGCAGGGTCCCCAATCTCAGGAACTTTTTAAAATGCGCTTACGTCGCGCCATCAACCCGATTAGTCACTACTAGTAAGCTGATTTTAAATTATAAAAATTTTCAGATTCATTATTTATAATAAATAACGATTGAGAAACGCCCAAATCGAATTTTCCTCATCCTGAAATAATATTTTGTAGGTTCAAAATTAAATTTGTTATTATTTCCTAATATGTGACTTAATATAAAAACACTAGAATAACCAAAAATCAATCAAGTATAATTAATTCCTGCACTGATAAATGTTATATCATACATTTTGTAAAAAACTCAAGAAGACCTGAATTACAATTAATAATTAATTATTGTATGAATATTATAAAATATTAAATTTTTTATACAAATAATAAAATAATATTTATACTATTAAAATGAATATTTTTTCAAACTAAAACTTCTTATTACCTTTATATTAACATTTTGAAACATTAAAAATACTAAATTAAATAAAAATCTTATTAATAAATCAGAATTAATAACATTTTTTGCCTGAAAATCGCATTGTTTTTTCATTTTTTACTCCAAAACTCTAATCTGGGATTATGAAATTATTTTGGATGCATTTTCCGATCATTATTTATTATAAATGTTGAATTTGAATATTTATATATTTCAAAATTAACGAGCTAACAGTGGACAATCCATTTGTCGGTACGACTCAAGTGCAGTTTAAAAAGTGCCCAAGATAGGGGACACTGACTTGCGACGCTTAGTCAAAGTGGCCGTGAGCGAATCAGTAGAAAACAAGTTACAATACATGATAACTAGGGTCAATGTATTATAATCCCAATATCCAAATTTTGTCTAAGATTGTTAATTTAGTTATTGTGATTATTTCTAATTTTCAACATCAGCAAATCATGAATCTGAATGAAAAACATTTGTTTGTAAAATAAATCCAACGCTAAGTAGGGTTTTCAAAGAGGTATCCTAACATTTAGGGAGTAAGTGTTAAAGCACAGGCA
>NC_046657.1:154492202-154495920 GCF_010883055.1 Belonocnema kinseyi
AGCTTGGTGAAAGCAGCCGTTCGCGTTAGGTAGATCTTCGGCAGCCGCGGCTACCGTGATTTTCAATTGATTATAATTCTCAATGAAGAATAATTCATTACTACACTGATAAATTTTGTATCATGCATTTTTTAATAAATTGAAGAAGACCTAAATTACAATTGATAATCAATTATTCTATGAATATTATAAAATATTAAATTTTTTATACAAATAATAAAATAATATTTATGCTATTAAAATTAATATTTTTTAAAACTAAAACTTCTTATTACCCTTATATTAACATTTTGAAACATTAAAAATACTAAATTAAATAAAAATCTTTTTTAGAAATCAGAATTGATAACATTTTTTTCCTGAAAATCGCATTATTTTTACATTTTTTACTCCAAAACTCTAATCTAGGATTATGAAATTATTTTGGATGCATTTTCCGATTATTATTTATTATAAATATTGAGTTTCAATATTTATATACTTCAAAATTAGCGAGCTAACAGTGGAAAATCCAGTTGTCAGTACGACTCTAGTGCAGTTTGAAAAGTGCCCAAGATAGGGGACACTGACTTGCGACGCTTAGTCAAAGCGGCCGTGCGCGAATCGGTAGACCTTCGGCAGCCGCAGCCATCATGATTTTCAAATGCTCAGAATTCCTAAACAAGGGCCCACTTACAGAGAAGTCGTAACATGTGTCTAATTATTTTTAACGTACTATCGACTGATTATATTTTTGTCAAAAAGTCAATGTCGCAGAGGAAGCTTTCCCATTGTGAGTGGTATTTGTTTCTATCAACAAGTTAATATACATGATAACTAGGGTCAATATATTTTCGTTCCATTATAAGTTTTGTCTAAGATTGTTGATTTATTTCTTGTGATTATTTCTAATTTTCAACATCAGCAAATCATGAATTTAAATGAAAAACATTTGTTTGTAAAAAAATCCAACGCTAAATAGGGTTGGCAAAGAGGTATTCTTACATTTAGGGAGCAAGTGTTAAAGGACAGGCAGAGATGAAAAAGTCCTTATTTTATATTTAATAGTTGGTGAGAAAAGTGATATTTTTTTATCTCAAATACTTGGATAAGAACGTGTGCAAAGTAAGATGAAATAAATTTAGTGTGTGTGTGTAATTATAATAGTTTAATTTGTTAAGCATGAACAATAAATACGTCATGTATGTGGAGATAAAAGTTACATTCTAGGCCATAAATGAAGCGAAAATGATTCGTTGGAAAGTGATGTAAACTTCACATGAGTCAAACATTTACGTTTTAAAAATAATATACATAAGCTCGGATTATGACTTGGATCATTAAACAGACAGACCAAGGCAATGACAAAAATTCTGGGAGAACTTTTGTTAAGTTGTCAAAATTGGAATCTTCTGTCCTTGACCTGCTTTAACTCTTTGTTTAAAAAGGCTGAAATTCATCTTTTTCCTTACCGTTAACATTTCTTATATTCTTCTTAAAAATACTTTCGTCTATCACTGAGACCTTCATCTGATAAATTTATAAATAACTAGAAATTTAAAGTATCAAACAATATTGAAAAAGATCACTTGTTAAAAAAAATTCGATTGCTCCGGTCACCTATAATGTCTCTATCTTGATTAGCTCCTTCAAATCCCAGAGGTACCAGTTGTGACCTAATGTTTTGGAACTACACAGTCCACGACAGTTCTTTACGCCTGGCGCTGGGGGTTTGTCCTTTGGGACCATCCGTGAACCATTATCCGCGATTGCCTATTTAGTTTTTACCTATATTCAGCAGTTACCTATTTCTACTAAACGTCGATTTTTGTTCTAGAACTAATCCTAAATATTCAAGGCTTTCAGACTACATAGTATTATGACCTTTTAACGTAATACTTTGAAACCTATTAGGTCTCCTTTTCGTAAATATAACAGCTTAAGACTTGCACAATATTGTATCATGAGCAAACAATCCCAACTTTATATTTTCTAACATACATTCTTCGACCTACTAAGTAAGATTTAATTAAGCGTGAGAGATAAGCTGGATATTTATATTCTATTACCTAATTTATATATTAGGATTTTATGCCATACTGAATCAAAGGCTTTTTCAATATCCAGTTTCTTTTTGTTAAAATTGTGGAATTGTTTGAACATCTTTCGTTATATTATTTCTTAATTTCCAAATAGAGTTATCAGTGGGGCTGCATTTACAAATGTTTTAGTTCCATTCTGAATTTTTTCATTCAAACAGTTTAGTTTGTACACAAAGTTGTATTGAACTGCTTTTTTATTTCGCACAGAATATTTAATAGCTTATTGGATTATATGTGTTAAGATATACACCCCCTAACCAATTTGTTCAATACTTTCTATATCGTAGCTAGTATTTAGCTTCTTATAAATGCATTTTTTCAATTTACTCCAAATATTTTTCGAAAATATTTTATTTGTAAAGCAATTTCATGTAGTATGTCTGCAATTCATATCCCTTATAATTATTACTTTATTAATTATTTTATTAAATTTACGTTCTTTTAGTTTTTCATTAGGTGGCAAATACGCAGAAACCAACATAACTTGACCAAAATCAGTTTTTACTACAACAGAAATGGCTTCTTAGTCAACAAGACTCACCATATTCATCTGGTAGTGAACAAGTTGGTTGTTGATGACAATTGCAACTCCACCCTCTGTACTATTCCTATCGGTTCTTTACAGAGAATACCCTATATTCATATATTACACTTTTAAATTCTGATTTTTTATTTTTTATGAAATTTGCATGTGACGACATTATATTTAATTCGTTCATCAGAATCATTTAATCAATTAATTCAAGCAATTCTTCAATAAGGCAAGTAACCTTCGTAATTTCAAGAGTAGAATGCTTGGTGTTATTAAATCTCTCCCCAATTACGGTTATAACCTTGTTCATGTTTATGTTATTGAAGAATTGCTTGACCTCCGCAATTATTTCTCCACCCGCACATCTGAAACATTTTACTTATTTTGCAATAGTTTATTGCTACATGTCCAAAAGCTTGACAATCGTAGCACTGGGTGAGTGAGTATCCATTTCTGTATTTTTCCCTTTGTTATGATGCAGTAGCACACGACTCGAACCTTCCTGATGTCTTGCTGCTTTATTGTTTGTTTGGCATTTACTGCAAACATTGAATACTTGCGGTCCACTATTTCACAATTAACTTTCTCTTTCTTCACTCGTTGTGCTACTCTCAGTAATTCCAAATTTTGAGCTTAAAGATCCAACTTGACTTCTTCTGGCGTCACATTCGACGGTGTTCATTTTAGAACCATTGTGAGTTATTTTTTGTCCGGATGCGTATATGTATATTATTCAATATTCGTTTCCTTCAATTCCTTGATAATATTATTATAGTTCTCTTTTGTTGCTGTGTAGAAAATGATTTTGTGTAAACCCCGATACTGTGCGAGTTTTTGGAGCTATCGGCGAGCGGAGACATACCCGATATAGTACAGCTCCGAATTTTAATGCTTTTCTTTGCTCACAACTGAATGACAACTGCACACTTCGGGCACCCCGCGAAACTCCTTTTGCTCCTAGTTGAGGCGTAGCGTACATTCTCGGAACGACTATATCGGATAGTTCTATTTCGGAGGTTCACTGTATTTTAAGTTATACCTGGACTTGAAAAATAAGTATAACGAAGTATATTTCTTGATTAGAACAGGTAATTTTGAGAGAAAG
>NC_046657.1:154496020-154497812 GCF_010883055.1 Belonocnema kinseyi
GCTTCTTCTAGTTCCTTCGCCTCGGTCGTCGGGTTGATATTTATGGATCTTCATCTTGGTTTTAGGTAAATAGTGACGGATAGCTCTGTTTTTCCCAACAGCTGTTGCTATGGCTAATGACAGCTTTGTCCCTCTCGACCATCTGAATGAGCTCCCCATCCTAGTCTCCTGGACTTCCTTGAATTTTAATCCAAGTTCATTAGGTTCAACATTTTCCTTGATGATCTGGAGAGCCAACTTCCTATAGATTTTTGCGTTATTCGTAATAATCGTGAATTTTATTAAATATGATCTCCAGTTTTCGAATCAGCTTGTTTTCCCCTCGATATGATTATTTAGTCTATTTTTGTAGATTCCCGTCTCTATTCTGAGACACCTATCTAGCTCCACGGTAACGCACATGGCCGTACGAATAGCTAGGGAGAAGTACATCCAGCCCCAAAGAGTAACTGATGCGGCAGTCATGTTTCAATACTCTAGGAGGCGACCTGCTGTCCCAGAGACATGGCATGCAACGTGGAGCAAGATGTTTCATGCTCTGGCATGTAGGATTTTTCTTTTGGATCATTCCTGGACCATTTGCCGCGACTACTATTTTAGTTGTGTAACCGTATTCGGCAGAAATCATCTGTGCAATGACCCTCTATCCGTGTTCCGTGGATGCCAAAGAAGAAAATATCCTAAACTTATGGTTAAAGTGTGAAACAAGAAGATAGAGATTCATAGATAATAGTTAATCAATGATGTAATACTCATTATCCAATTACTTCGGAGTATATTCAATTAATTCTGCGGTAAAACACGCTCGATTTTTTACTTATAAACGGTGATTTAACCGAAAAAACAAATCCTCCCTTGCCCTTTCTCTCAGAATGGTAAATGTCAGTTTTATTGTAACTATCAACTATTCATATGTTATTATCTGTAATAAATCTGTCAAACTTTTTCTACAGCATTTATTTGAACACTGCGTGTTAACGCAGTTCCCATAGAATTGACAAGTGACGAATGAACCCACAAACAAATAATTGTTCAAGTCTCACCAGTCTGACGCTGAACTTTAAACAATTATGAAAGGGAACAGAGGCAAGCTGTCAATTTTACTGCTACTAACTCTGTATTTTAATTCTTTTGTAGAAATCCCTGTTCTATGTGAACATTGTAGCTCTTTAAAAAACTATCTGATTTAAATCAGAATCATAAACATTTTAGAACATTTTCAAAACAAGAATTTTTAACTTTCCGAAAATTTCCTTGCAAAATAGACGGAAAGAGTTTGTTATCGACAGATGATTTTAAATTCTGGGCCGTTTTATAGTTTTTTCCCGTTAATTTTGTTATTCGTCTGGTTAGGAAAGTCTAATACTTTTTGAAAGGCCCATAACCAAAATAAATATTTTAATTCCTTAGAAAAATTTTTTCTTCCATACCAGATATTTGAAGTTAAAAAAATAATTACTTCCGAAAATTCTCGGTTGAATTTCTAAATTTCAATCATCTCATTCAGAATCTCACGTTTCGAGTAATAATTAGACCTCATATATTTTTATTTTGAAACGTAAGTATTTCTCTCTTGTGAAGTTAATATCACTTGCTAACGGATCATCTTTGCTGCGATTATGGCTCGTAAAGTAATCTTTATCTCTACGGAAAAAATTCATTGAATGCTCTTGCTAAAAAAATTAAAATATTATAATTTTTCACACACCTAATTTATTTTCATCTCGCTTTACTTGCGTTCGTGAATAGCACGAAATTCGATCAAATAATAATTATTGTCTTCACTTATTAA
>NC_046657.1:154497866-154498263 GCF_010883055.1 Belonocnema kinseyi
TTTAGACGAAAACATATTGCGATTCTGTTTTTAAAGTAAAAAATAAATTTTTGAGAAAAAAGCATAGCAAAAAGATATATGAGAAACGGAATGTTTCAAATATTTCAACGACAAATATCAGACATAAATATGTAAAGAACAATCAATTATCAATATGCAAATAAATGAATCAAAAAGTATCTGCATGATATTTTTTCCAATAATATAAATCTTATTAAAAAATGATATCCGGGGAACTTTAAAAATGATTAACTGATATGTTAACAATCAATCAACAAAAGGATTTAAACCAGCGAATAGGTAGTCCTTCATATGCGGCAACCGTGACTTTCAAGCGCTCATTATTCTTAAACAAAGGCCTACCTACAAAGAAGCCAGGAGACGTGTCTAACTATTT
>NC_046657.1:154498363-154500785 GCF_010883055.1 Belonocnema kinseyi
TTCGAATGCAAGGTACTCCTTACAATAAAGTAGGAGGAAGGGAGAGACTAAGAAGAAATTTGCCTCAGAAGACAATGTGAGACATCTCGCATAGGGAATACACGGGATAGTGCACCCCAGTACCATCTGTCCGTTGATGTAATTGAATCACTTAAAATTACTCTCCGAAACTGACTGCTGTGTGCCAGTCGACTCCTATAATTCTGATCGTTTTTTAATACTTATTGAACATCTTGGATTGCTATTATGATTTAGGTTTTCGTTTAAAACTTTATTTTGTCCGAAATAATTTATTCCTTTTGAAATTCATGATCTTCTGTCAGGAAGGTTTAGTGTCGATCAACCGCAACCCGAATTGAAGATCTGTAGTTTAAGCGCGCTTAAGACTGTCAAAGTTTCTGGTGCCCCATTCCCAGTCGTACCATTAGAGTTGTCAGTAAGCGTACAGGCCAAATGTTTGTTTGCAGATGATTTAACCTCTTCGTTTTTCCATCTTCTCCAAAGAATAAATGATCGTAGAGGAGTTAATTGAAGACTCTCCTCCGTGCTGGGGATTCATTTTGTTGCCACGAGCAGCTAGTTCTTTGCCCAAATTGCCGCGCTCGTGAGGCTAAGAAATTGTGGCGCTGAACATCTTCTCCTTCGGAAGGGAAATTTAGTTCTAGATTTTAATTGCACATATTTTTCACTTTGATAATTTTCTCTAAAAAGGTTCTGCTTTTACCATAAATTCCGACAAAATTTAAATGCAATCGAAATTTGTTTATGATCATAGTCCAAAGAGCCTTTAACGCAAGGATTAAAGTTTGTGACGTGAATTCAAACAAACAAAGAAACATAGACAAAAATGTGTTGCCCTTTTTTAAATATCCTAAATGAATTATTATCGATATATATTATAAACGATAACACCATGTGTCTAGCTTAATATATTTGTTTACAGTTTATTCTGCACAATTGTGTTTTACGACAAGTAATACAAATACAGATAGAGATGTCTAAGTGTTATTATTTATTACTCACATTTATCACTGACAATGCAAACATTATTAATAATAATTATCATTTTATTATTCATGAACTCGAAATTATAAAACGAATTATTTCTCTGACTATTAGAAAAATCAGGCAGAATAGGACAGGAATAATACTTTATTCTTCGATACAATACAATTTCAGCACGAATTTTACCCAAAAAGAGTGCATATATTTGGATTGAATTAAGGTATTTTTATACCACAAAATATGAGTCACACTACTAAGGACCATGTACGTCGGCAAAAACAATGTGCTCTGCGTCAAGACCTCTGAAGATCACATTATTTAGAGGATCCTCTTCATATATTGGAAAAGTCACGTTGGCAATGTTGCCATCTATGCGTATTTCAACTCTGCCAAACTGATAATGAAGATCCTCCCTAGGAGCCAATAATGGATACAGTCCATGTGTTACGGGTTGAGTCATTCCAATAATATACCGGCGATGCTCATCTGTCACTATAGTTCTCTAAAAACCTGGTGCTAAATCTAAACGGTAACCCATTATTACCATGCTTTAGAAATGGTGAACATTATAAACTTTAATTGGATAAGGATGAACTGCGTCTTCTTTATGTGACCTAGTTAATTCTGGAAACAGAAGGTATGAGCAGGGAATTTATTTTTGTTTAACCTATTTAATTCCTCAAAGGAAGACAAGCTTTATCTTACAAAAAAAAACAATTCAGGAAAAGACAATCAGATAAACCAGCCAATTACTATAAACTTTCCAAAAGTTCAGGGTTTTCACCTATATCGAAAAACCAGGGAAAGATCAGGATTTATGTTTATGGGAATAAAACTGAAAAAAGGTTAGGAATTTTATTTAGTGACCGGAAATGAAACCTAAATTTTTAAAAAGAATTATTATAGTTCTGACTCTAAACACGGATTTTTTAAAAAGAATGCCCTTTTAAGTTAAAAAATAACTTTCTTAAAATCAATTATTTATAATTCGGAATGGGATCAGAGAACTTTCGAAGATAAGTTAAAATCTAATGAAAAAAATAGGTTTCCAAAAGAATTTTAATTCACATTGCGATAGGAAAAAATAACTAAATAGCATTATAATTCTGACTTGGAATAGTGCATTTTTCATAAAAATTACAAGAGAATTTTCGACGTATTATTCTAACATGGTGGGGGGTTTAACGAAAGAATAAAATTATGCGTTGAGGTAAAAACCTGGAAAGGAAATCTAATCGTCATATCGGAAAATTGAAGAACTCGTCTGTGATTTAAGGTAAGTTGAACAATTCGTGAATGCTAAAAATCACAAAAATCTTGAAAACTTTTGGAAATGTAAGACGAATAAAAATTTCAGAAGAATTCCGAAACTGTCGGGGGAAATTCTTTTTAAGTTCCGTAATCCGCTTTTATTTTT
>NC_046657.1:154500885-154502328 GCF_010883055.1 Belonocnema kinseyi
CTTGAAAACTTTTGGAAATGTAAGACGAATAAAAATTTCAGAAGAATTCCGAAACTGTCGGGGGAAATTCTTTTTAAGTTCCGTAATCCGCTTTTATTTTTTGTTAATGGACACGATGTTTTTAAAGTGGGAATAAATAAACTACAATCAACAATACGCTATAAATGATAGGTATTGTCATATTGACCAGCCGTTTTAGTATAAAACACTAAAATTAAGCACAGAATTTCAGTGATAATCCTCATTTTCATACAATAATGAAATACCAGCTGTGGACAATTTTGATACGAAAATAAGTAATGAATGTTTGCCAGAAGATATTTATCTATATCTTTATAATAATCGTTATGTTATTTGTCTTTACTCATTATTTTTAAATCATGAAATCCTCTTCATATGTAGGACCTTATTGTGTACAATGTACAGTTTCGAGTACAAATAATCCTTCTTCGATAAGTTTTTATCTGCGACATAACCCAGTTAAAGCTAACATGTTTTTATGAGGATTGCCACTCGTCGTCAGCTACATATTCCTAATTGAAATTTTTTGCTATCCGATTGGATAAATTGCAATGCTATCATTAAATTAAAATTAAGGCAGAATAAATTTGTCCATGTATTAAAAAATATAAGTTTCCAGTCAATTTTATTAAGAAATGAAAAGGTTTCACGGCTTCTTTGTAAGTGGGCCTTTGTTTAAGAATTACACAATTAATTATTTCGAATGCTCCCTGTTGAATACATTTTTTTTTCAAATATAGCCAAATTATTAGGAAATAAAGATCATGCCGACACTTTTCGATTCATTTACTGTGAAAATCTTCAATAACCATCCCTTCTATAGCCTTTCCGAGAATTGACGCCGCGTCGCATGTAGGTGTAACAGGTGCTGCGCGGGGTGCGCGGGATCTACGGATGTCACTCAGGTGAGAATTCAGGCGTTAACAAACAAAAGCGGAGCAGGCTATAATAAGTTAGTTGCCACCCACCGTCAGTTTCGAAATCGGCTCTATAGAAGAGTTTCACTGTATTTGTATAATCATAATATATTGTTCTTAAGATATTTTTGTTAGATAATCGCCTTAGAAACATTTGGAACATATCCTTTCTCAAATCTCTTTTTAAGATATAAAATTTAACACGTTGATTCTGATGTATACAACACTTCTGCAATATATTTATTTTCAAATAATTTAACTATTTTTGAAAAAAATTTTAATCGCCGGGAGAGCATTGAAAATAGTTGTTTTTTATATTTACAATATAAAAAAAGCGTCGACAAAAATATTTGGGCGAGCGGCAGAATGATCACTAAGCAGGCCCTTCACCTCTGCACCAGCCGAGCTTGGTGAAAGCAGCCGTTCGCGTTAGGTAGATCTTCGGCAGCCGCGGCTACCGTGATTTTCAATTGATTATAATTCTCAATGAAGAATAATTCATTAC
>NC_046657.1:154502428-154506114 GCF_010883055.1 Belonocnema kinseyi
TCTTCCTATCGATAGCGATTTCAAAGTCAGTGGTCACCTTTAGAGAAGCCGTTACTGTGCTCTATTTCGTCCGAAAGCCCGACTGCGAAGGATCAGTGAACTTATTAGTTTTGACTGTTTTTCCTAATGATTTTGTTACTGTACACAAAATTGAGATTGGCCTCAAATCGGCCGAAGAGGCGGGACAAGCAATTTTTTAAATTAAGCGAATAATCCCTTTTTTCTAAACATCCGGAAAAGCCCCAATTTGTAGGCATCAGATCGAAGTGCGTACGACTTGATTTTCATAAACTTCAACAAAACAACCTCAGGTGCTATGTGTGAGGTAAAGAAATCATTATCGCTGAAAGTTGAGTTTATAGAATTAATAGAAAATGGTAATAGTCCTGAAACCCTGGAATAATATAATTAGGTTTTACTTTGTCTATCTTAATGTCGAGGGCTGCCTGGGGCTGCTATTTCTTTTGTTACGATTTAAGCTTATATTTAGGGAAAGCTTCAGATACGTAAAATAACTAATTGCAAGTGACCTTAAAGAACAAGGAATTAGGAGGAATTAGGAAAGACGCTGGGGCGTTTACCAACATCCAAGGACACATTATGATTCATTATACTCTAGTAACTTCAGCCTTCGACGGGGTAGTTTGAGTTTTGGCGTAGAAAGCTGTTTTGGGACTCAAGAGCCACTAGATATTTGCTGCTTTGTCGAATTTATGCATATATATTTACCTTACTAACCACGAACTCCCATCCATGAGGTTTTGCTGTCTGTGCGGCTTCCAGGTCGTGGCTACACGCGGGAGATCTTAATGAGTGATCGACTTAGAGCGTTCCACGAGAAAGACTTGATGGTAGATATACAAATTTAACAATTTTTGTCAATATTTCAGTCAAATTCACCCATTTTTTCATTTTTTACCTCAAATTTTTTTACCGATTCTAGAAATATCCACTAGCCCTGACCTTTATAGAAACCCTCTGATTTAATTTAAAAATCAAGTTTAATTCACGTTTTCGAGTTTGTGAATTATGACCCAAAATTCCTGGTTTATCTTCATTAATGCAGCTCGTAATGATTTTCATGGAATTCGACTAAGGTAATGTAATTCTCAACATTTGATCCGCTTTTGGAATTTTTTAATTTGCATACCAAAATTTCTGTTCTGTACTCCTAAAAGGCCCCTAGTTCTAAATCTCATAGAAATCTACCCAATTAATAAAATTTCTTAAATTTTAATCAACTTTTCGAAATTTCAAATATTTATCGCAAATTGTTTGTTCCGATTCTGAGCGGGCTAAGATAATTTCCCTTTATTCTCCTTTTTTCTCCATTACTTGCTCATCTGCCAATTTGCAAGATAAATTCGAAGTTCTGTTTCAGACCCTTAGATTTCTTAATTGTCCGTTTGACATTAAATTCCTGCTCTATGTTCCAAAAACTACTTCGTACTGACTTTCATGGAATCCTGCTAAGTAAATACGATATTCAAAATTTAAATCGCTTCTTGAATTTTCAAATTTCGATTAGAAATTTCTATTTGCGTTTCGAAAACGCCGCTCGCACTTAATCTCGTGAAAATCTAAAAAAAATAATTAAGTTTTCCAAATATGAATTAACTATTTTAAATTTCAGTATCGGGTTAGATAGTATATAATTTTGCCATTAAATTGAATTGAAGGCAAGATAAATTTATCCCTGAATAAAAAAATTATAGAATTTAAGAATTAAATAAAATGTTTTGATTATCAAATACAAAAACAGTTTTAAGTTTCCATTTGTGTCATCCTTGTCATTATGCAAATCACAAATAAGCGTTTTTTTCACTTTGATAATTTTCCCATAAAAGGTTATGCTTCAACCCTGAATTTCGTCAAAAGCTTAGCAAAATCAAGATGTGTCTATGATAATGGTCCAATAAGCCTTTTTACGTAGGGACTAAAACTTGTGTCGTGAATTTAGAAAAATAAAGAAACATAGAAAAAAGATTGATGCCGTTTTTTATATATCCTATATACATTATTATCGAAATATAAGATAAACAATAACACCTCGTGTGTATCTAAACATATTTTTTTTACATTTTATTCTGCCCAATTGTGTTTGAAGATGAGTAGTACAAATACATATAGAGATGTTTAAGTTTTATTATTTTTTCCCCGCATTTATCACTGATAAGGATAGGATTAGTACTTTATTCTTCAATACAGCATGATTTAGAACGATTTGTACCTAAAAAGCGTGCATACATAAGAATTAAGTAAAAGTAGTTTTTTTACTTCAAAACAGGAGCCACTGATTTCAAAATGATGAACATTATAAACTGTGATAGGATAAGGATGAACTGCATTTTCCTTATGTGGCCAAGCTAATTCTGGAAACAAAAAGTATGAGCAGGGAATTGATTAGTGTGTAACCTATTTAATTTATTAAATAAATCCAAGTTTTTATCTTCAAAAAGAACATTTCCGGGAAAGCAATAAGAATAAGACCGCCAAGCGGTTCGTGAGCGCCCACAAGTATATAAGTGAAATTTCTTTCTAACATGAATTTGCAGTACCTAATTATTAAAATCATTATAGTATTGTATCATTACGCAATTTCTGTATAAGGTTATCAATTTATTTATTCCGTATAGTTATGACTTTAACGGCTTTCTATATGAGCCAGGAAGGACAATCAGATGAACCCACCAATTAATATGAAGTTTCCAAGAGTTCAGGGTGTTCAACTATATTGAAAAGCCGGGAAGAGATCAGGAAATCTGCTTATAGGGATAAAACTAGATAAATGCTAAGAATTTGATTTAGTGACCGAAATTTAAAACGAAATTTTCTAATAGAATTACTAGAGCTCTGACTTTAAACACGGCATTTTTAAAAGAATGACCTTTCCAGTTGAAAAAATAATTTTTTTCTCACTCAATCATTTGTAAATCGTAATGGGATCAGAGAACTATGGAAAATAAGTTGCAATAATTATATGAAAAAATGAACTTTTAAAAAAAAATTTTATTCAGATTTGGATAAGAGAAAAACCCAAAGAGATTTTTAATTTATATTTTGTACATTATTTTAGCATGGAAGCGGGAGTTCAACGAAAGTATAAAATTATGCGTTAAAATGAAACCATGAAAAGGAAATCCAAGTCGCAGATCTTTTAAAAACTTTGCAAAATGCAAGATATCTAAAATTTCCAGAAGAATAAAGGGATAATAAATATACTGCAATCAACAATACGCTTTAAATGATACGTTTTGTCATATTTACCAGAAGGCTCAATAGAAAACAATAAAGTTAAACACAGAATTTCAATCATACTTCTCATTTTCTAGAAAAAAATAAATGCTATTTGTGGACAATTTTTATACGAAAATAAGTTAAAATGATTATGTAATTTTTTGTCTTAGCTCATTATTTATCAATCATAAAATCTACTTCATATGTAGGACCTTATTGTGTACAGTTCCAGATAAAAATAATCCTTCTTCGCTAAGTCTTTATCCAAGACATAGATTTAATAATAATGGATACAAAGTTGTGAAGTTAAAAATGGAGAGTATGACTAATCAAATGATAAATTTGCGATTCTCGTTTGTTAGCATATACATCAAGGCTGGATGTAAATAATAACGATGTACTGAATGTAAATTGATTATGGTGTCATCTTTTAATTGTTTTGAATAATC
>NC_046657.1:154506214-154510067 GCF_010883055.1 Belonocnema kinseyi
TTCTCGTTTGTTAGCATATACATCAAGGCTGGATGTAAATAATAACGATGTACTGAATGTAAATTGATTATGGTGTCATCTTTTAATTGTTTTGAATAATCGCAGATTTTCTTTCACAAACAGACTTTTTGATGAGACTATCATCAATCGATAATATTTCAAAAATAATTATACACGTGTCCCGGATTCTTTGTAAGTGGGCCTTTGTTTAAGAATTATGAGCAGTTTTTGATTAATTTATTTGTTTAATCATAATTTATTGTTCTTTACATATTTTCGTTTGATAATCGTCGTAGAAACATTTGGAACATATCGTTTTCCATGTCTCATTTTACGTTGTACAATCTAACATGTTTCTCCGATGTGTATAAGGCTTCTGCATTATATTTATTTTCCAATAATTTAACTATGTAAAACAAAAATTTAATCAAGAATTTGGATTTTTAAAATTAAATTTTGGTTTATTTCCCAATATGTGAGTTCACGTAAAAACACTAAAATTTCCAAAAATCAATGAAAAATAATTAATTACTGCACTGATAAATGTTATATCATACATTTTTTTAATATAAATTGAAGAAGAACTGAATTACAATTACTAATTAGGAATGGAAGCTTCTAATGTGTCCCCTAAGGCTTTACATTTTTCTTGCACCTTCTTCTTTATTCCTTTATACACCCCCCACACCCTTACTTGATGGTGGAAGGGGGACGCACAGTTTAAGGTGGGTTCCGAACCACCAAGAGCAACAGCTCTAAGTACTTAGAGAAAACCTTTTTCTCTAGAGGTACCGGTCCCATGACTCTCTGAAGATGAACAACTCCTTGGCTAGGCTAGTGTTCACCGCATGGACCGTCGTGGTTCTTCCAGAGTGCGGGGATGGAAACGCACCCGCAAGCCGACGGAGTGGGTCTTAAGCCTACGCTTCAGCCCCCCACGACCATCGTCCCACTCAATTATTAATTAATTATCATATAAATGTTATAAAATATATAGTTTTGTATACAAATAATCAAATCATATTTATAAGATTAAAATTAATATTTTTTCCTTAAAACCAAAGCTTCTTATTATCTTTTTACCAACATTTTGAAACATTTAAATTACTAAATTATACAAAAATCTTTTTCAGAAGACAGAATTGATAACGTTTTTTCATGAAAATCGCATTCATTTTTATCTTTTACTCCAAACCTATAATTTAGGATAAAGAAGTTATTTTGGTTGCACTTTCGTAGAACACCCTAGCCGTCATTTTTGATTGCGTAAAAGCTTTTTAATATTTTGCAATTAAATTTTGTTAGGCATTCCCTTAAGTTTCTTGTGATAAGATAATTTTACTTTTTTAATCATTTTTTAATTTTAAGTCGTTGAAAAAAGTATTAAAACTGAAAAAGTATGAACTTCGTAAATTTCAAAATAAAGCGTCAATAAAAGGATATACAATTACTTGGTAATTTACAGTAACAATATTTTCTTCTGTATTCAATGTGATACTAATTTAATAAATTATGAAGCCGTAATGCGCTATTAAAATTTAGAAAAGGCTCGTTAGACTATTTATTTTTATTAATAATATGTTTTTTTATTTTAAGTCTTAAACTCTCAAACTTTTATATTCAATGGCATGGCTGTACACTCTTTAGCTACGAGTACAACTGATGCTAATTCAATAAGACAGTAACATTGAAATGGTTAGAACCGCAAATATGTAGGATGCGTGAATTCAATGAAAAAAGGCGTAAGATCCGATTAACCCATTCCAATAAATATGAAAAATCTGACAGGAGATATCCCTTACGATTGTTAAAGTTGTAGCTCATTAAACACTATTATTTACAGAGTTTGTAATGTTCCGTTTTCTTCTACCTGTGTGTTGTCCCTCCGGATGCTTCATTCTGGCCAGGAACAAATGGTTCATATACTGACAAAAAAAAAGAAAATATATTCTTCCTACAAATTACATTACTAAATAAACCTAACGTGGGGATGTGTCGTGTTAAAGTGTGTGTTTGTGTGATGCGTGTGTGAGTGTGGGTGTGTGTGGCCGCCGATAATCTTAAATGTTATTGTAGCTGTGTTTGCGGTTGACAGGTTTGCGTGTTATATCGAGTGTGTGTTGCGCAAGCAGAAATCGGTGAGAATGATAATGTTGTAGTGACGGGTACGGAAGAAATAGAAGAAAGCGGGTGCGCTGACATGCTCAGGCCGGTTTCTGGAAAACAAAGATGATACTTTCAGGATTAATACATTATTCTTCGATACAATACAATTTCAGCATGAATTTTACCCAAAAAGAGTGCATACATTTGATTTGAATTAGAGTATTTTTATACTATAAAACATGAATCACACTAGTAAGGACCATGTACGTCGGCAAACACAATGTGTTCTGTGCCGAGACCTCTGAAGAACATATTATTTAGAGGATCCTCTTTATATATTGGAACAGTCACGTTGGCAATGTTGCCATCTATGCGTATTTTAACTCTTCCAAACTGATAATGAAGATCCTCCCTAGGAGCGAATAATGGATACAGTCCATGAGTTACGGGTTGAATCATTCCAATAATATACCGGCGATGCTCATATGTCACCATAGTTCTGTAAAAACCTGGTGCTAAATCAAAACGGTAACCCCTTATTACCATGCTTTCAAAATAGTGAACATTATAAACTTGAATTGGATAAGGATGAACTGCGTTTTCTTTATGTTACCTAGCTAATTCTGGAAACAGAAAGTATGAGCAGGGAATTGATTATTGTTTAACCTATTTAATTCCTCAAATGAAGACAAGCTTTATCTTACAAAAAAAAAAAAAAACAATTCGGGAAAAGATAGAAAAGTTAGTTCGCGAGGAGGTCTGTGAGCGCCCACAAGTATATAAGTGTTATTTGTTTTTAACAATAAATTGCAATACTTGTTTACTAAACGCAATATTCTATTATATCATTGCGCGATTTCCGCCTAAGGTTATAAATTTAGTCATTCTGTACAGTTATGACTTCCACAGTTTCTTGTATGAGCCAGGAAGGACAATCAGATGAACCGGCTAATTACTATAAGCTTTCCAAAAGTTCAGGGTGTTCACCTATATCGGAAAACCAGGAAAAGATCAGGACTTGTGTTTATGGGAATAAAACTGGAAAAAGGCTAGGAATTTTATTTAGTGACCGAAAATGAAACCTAAATTTTTAAAAGAATTATTATAGTTCTGACTTTAAACACGGATTTTTTAAAAAGAATGCCCTTTGAAGTTAAAAAAATAACTTTTTTTAAATCAATTATATGTAATTCGGAATGGGATTAGAGAACTGTCGAAGATAAGTTACAATCAGATGAAAAAAGGAAGTTTCCAAAAGAATTTTAATTCACATTGCGATAGGAAAAAATAACCAAATATTATTGTAATTGTGACTTGAAATAGTGCATTTCTCATAAAAATTACAACTTTGACTTTAAACTTGGAGGTTGAAAATAAGAGTTATGGTGAGAATTTGTAGCAGAGAATTTTCGACGTATTATTTTAACATGATGGGGGGTTTAACGAAAGAATAAAATTATGCGTTGAAGTAAAAACCTGGAAAGGAAATGTAATCGCTAGATCGGGAAATTGAAGAACTCGCCTGTGATTTAAGGTAAGCTGCGCAATTCGTGAATGCTTAAAATCACAAAAATCTTGAAAACTTTTGGAAATGTAAGACGAATAAAAATTTCAGAATAATTCCGAAACTGTCGGGAGAAATTCGTTTTAAGTTCCGTAATCCGCTTTTATTTTTTTTGTTTATTGACACGATGTTTTTAAGCACAGAATTTCAGTGATACTCCCCATTTGCATGCAATAAAGAAAT
>NC_046657.1:154510167-154518112 GCF_010883055.1 Belonocnema kinseyi
GAATAAATTTGTCCATGTATTAAAAAATATAAGTTTCCAGTCAATTTTATTAAGAAATGAAAAGTTTTCACGGCTTCTTTGTAAGTGGGCCTTTGTTTAAGAGTTACACAATCAATTATTGCAAATGCTCCCTGTTGAATACATTTTTTTTCAAATATAGCCAAATTATTAGGAAATAAAGATCATGCCGACACTATTCGATTCATTTACTGTGAAAATCTTCAATAACCATCCCTTCTATAGCCTTTCCGAGAATGGACGCCGCGCCGCATGTAGGTGTAACAGGTGCTGCGCGGGGTGCGCGGGATCTACGGATGTCACTCAGGTGAGAATTCAGGCGTTAACAAACAAAAGCGGAGCAGGCTATAATAAGTTAGTTGCCACCCACCGTCAGTTTCGAAATCGGCTCTATAGAAGAGTTTCACTGTATTTGTATAATCATAATATATTGTTCTTAAGATATTTTTGTTTGATAATCACCGTAGAAACATTTGGAACATATACTTTGTCAAATCTCTTTTCAAGATATAAAATTTAACACGTTGATTCTGATGTATATAACACTTCTGCAATATATTTATTTTCCAATAATTTAACTATTTTTGAAAAAATTTCAGTCACCGGAAAAGCATTGAAAATAGTTGTTTTTTTATATTTACAATATAAAAAAAACTTCGACAAAAATATTTGAGCGAGCTGCAGAATGACCACTATGCAGGCTCTTCACCTCTGCACTAGCGGAGCTTGGTGAAAGCAGCCGTGCGCGTTAGGTAGATCTTCGGTAGCCGCGGCTACCGTGATTTTCAAATGATTATAATTATTACACAAGGGCCCATTTACAAAGAAGTCGGAAAACGTGTCTAATTATTTTTATCGTACTATCGATCTGTGATAGTACGATATGTGTGACTTAATATAAAGACACTAAAATAACCCAAAATCAATGAAGAATAATTCATTACTGCACTGATAAATTTTATATCATGCATTTTTTAATAAATTGAAGAAGACCTAAATTACAATTAATAATCAATTATTGTATGAATAATATAAAATATTTAATTTTTTATACAAATAATAAAATAATATTTATGCTATTAAAATTAATATTTTTTAAAACTAAAACTTCTTATTACCTTTATATTAACATTATGAAACATTAAAAATACTAAATTAAATAAAAATCTTTTTTAGAAATCAGAATTAATAACATTTTTTGCCTGAAAATTGCATTATTTTTACATTTTTTACTCCAAAACTCTAATCTAGGATTATGAAATTATTTTGGATGCATTTTCCGATTATTATTTATTATAAATATTGAATTTGAATATTCATATATTTCAAAATTAGTGAGCTAACAGTGGCCAATCCAGTTGGTACGCTTAGTCAAAGTGGCCGTGCGCGAATCGGTAGAAAACAAGTTAATATACAGGATAACTAGGGTCAATATATTATCGTTCCATTATAACTTTTCTCTAAGATTGTTAATTCATTTATTGTGATTATTTCTAATTTTCAACTTCAGCTAATCATGAATTTAAATGAAAAACATTTTTTTGTAAAAAAATACAAAGCTAAGTGGGGTTGGCAAAGAGGTATTCTCACATTTAGGGAGTAAGTGTTAAAGGACTGGCAGAGATGAAAAAGTCTTAATTTTATATTTAATAGTTGGAGAGAAAAGTGATATTTTTTTATCTCAAAAACTTGGATAAGAACGTGTATAAAGTGAGATGAAATAAATTAGGTGCGTTAGTAATTATAATAGTTTAATTTAGTTTAATAGTTTAAGCGGTAAGCGTTCGGAATTGACTGTATGCGACGGTGACAAGGTGCGCGTGTCGAGGGATAGGCAAGGCCTGGTGTGGTATAGTATGTGCGTGACGGTCAGTCTTTTCGGTGTGGTCAGTCCCTCGGGGTGGTCTGGTCGGTGTCAGAAGACGAGAGGTAGTTGCCTATCAACCCACGGCATCGCCTCCTGGACCCGTCTCTCCCAGGAAGCAGGTACGGTACGGTGCGGAGAGAGAGAGAGAGAGAGAGAGGCGGGAGGGAAGCGTCCCGGTGGCCGCAAGGCGTACGTGGCGTAGCTGACGGTCGTCGGGAAGCTTGGCGTTGTCCAAGACGTGCGTGACGGCTGGTCGTGCTGGTCAGTCAGGTCGGTGTTAGGAGTAAGGAAGTAGACTTGCTTCTACACACGCGGTAAACTGAATGTAGTCAGGATACCCCTTTGCTCGATAGGCGATCATAGTTGCGCTAGGTAGTCGCATATCAAGCGGTCTCTTAAAGCGGGAGCAGGACTAGGCACTGGTGGTTTGCCGCGAGTAGACCGGTCAGGGGAACCTGATGCTGGTAAACTCTTACCTCTCAGGATGGCCACAGGGGCACCTGTCGAACATCGAGGGAGTGAACTACGAGAGCAGGGAGACTGACTTCAGTCCAGGTTCGGTAGGTTGTAAACCGAAGGAACCCTTTGCCCGACGTACGGCCCTAGTTGCGCCAGGTGGTCGCATGTCGGGTGGTCTTCACTAGGAGTTGGTACAGGAGATATCTAGGTGGTAAGGGGGGGGGGCTGTCAGGTGTCGAAACAGAAGTCAGACAGGTTACCCTGGTTGACATCGTTCCCGACGAACTCCCCGTTTTTTCTGTCCGCCGATGTGAGCCGATGTAATGCTCGTTACAAGTTTATACAGTTTCATTAATTTTTAAAGTTTATAACAAGACATTTATTCAAAGATATCTTATTTTCTACTGACTTCACTTAGGTAAGTTTATTAGTTTCTGATGTAAATGGTCATGTATATACGTCCATTTGAAGATAAATTGTTTTCCACTGACTTCGCTCTTATATGATTTTATTATTTATTCTATCCTTCATTTTAAAAAAAATTCTTAAAAAATCCTCTATTTTTGAAAAAGAGTCCTCTTTTCCTCTATTTTTGAACGAATGGAGACCGTGATCTCTTTGATTTAAGGTAAATTCGTAACTCTAATCATTTGAGCCTCTATCACCATTGAGTCCTTGTCAAAATTCACAGATTATTTAAGAACATTCATAAATACTCTATTATTTGCTCTTTTATCTGAGACCTGGTGACTATTTCTTAATTTGAATCTATTATTGTCTCCTGAAAAATAACTAAGTCATAGTTAGGCCAAGTACCAATTGACAGTTTCAAAAATTATTTTTTATTTAAAAATCAGAAGAGTTATATTTTTTTATCTTAAAAACTTGGATAACAACGTGTTTAAAGTGAAATGAAATAAATTAGGTGTTTGAATAATTATAATATTTTAATTTGTTAAGGACAAACAATAAATGCGTCATGTTCGTGGAGATTAAGGTTACAATATGAGCCATAAACTAAGCGTAGATGATCTGTTGGCAAGTAATATAAACTTCACAAGAGTAAAACATTTACGTTAAAAAAAAATGTATGAGCTGTAATTATGACTTGGAACGTGAGATTTTAAATGAGATAACTGAAATTCTGAAATTTTTAAAAATAATCATTGTCTTTCGAAAAGCAAATATCTAGTATGGAGCCGTACATTTTTCAAATGAATTTAAACATTTATGTAGGACACATGCGTTTCAATAAGTATTACAATTTCGAGGCCAGGCGAATAAACAAATTATTAGGATAAAACTAAGAAATGGCCCGGAAAGTTTAACAATTTGTTAGTTCTAAAATTAAGAGAAACCAAAAAATAAAAACGGTTTGTAGATTCAAATAAACCAAGGACTCTACAAATCTTTACATTGAAAATAGCCGTGAAGTCATTTCGTCTTACAGGCGTATTCAGTATTTAAGAAAAGCTGGTTTATGTTAGTTTAAACGAGTTTGAACAGGAAATATATATATCACAATTAAGAAACATTCAATTATAGATGTTGTAATATCTACCAACAATGAAAAACAAAAATCAATATCTGGAAGAAGGAATTTTCCAAATAAATTAGAATTCTGACCAGTTGACCAGTGATTTATCAAAAAGAACTACAATTTTGATGAAGAACAGAGATTTTTCCAAAAGAATTATAAGTCTGAGTTTGCACATGGAAATTTCTAAAATTAGAATAATTAGCAGCCCAGGACAATGGAAAATTGACAAGCTAAAAACAAAAGTCTATAAATTATCCGTCTGAAAGTCTTTTCTATGGTGATTTTTTGCCTATTAATAATTGTATAATGAAACAAACTTACCTGCAAGTTAAGTTCGATTCAAAAATCTTACCCAGTTCGCTTCTATTTCCTCGCATAATTATTTAAAGTTAAGCTTATAGAAAAACGAATATATTACATAAACGAGTATATTATAACAGGAATCTGTACTTCCCATGCCATCGAAATGGTAAACATTATAAACTTGGATGTGAGCTGCAAAAATTGGGCGTTCCTTACGTGGTCAAGCTAATTCTAGAAATAGAATTTGTTTATTGGATTAGCTATTTAGTAATTAAATTGTAGAAATATTTTTACCTTACTAAAAAAATTTGGACATTTTTCAGAAAGAAGAAAGAGATGAAATAATATTTACTGTGAAAAAGGTACTCTTTTTAAGTTGGCTGGGATGTACTTTTCTCTAGCTACTCGTGGGGCCATGCAGGGCCAAGAGCAAGTTTCATAGAATCTTTTGTGATAACTTGTGCGGTGGAGGGTTGAACGTTACGGAGGAGCGAGATAGGAGTTTTAAAACTGAGATGAGAATCTACAAAGGTAGAGTAAATGATCACATAGAGAAAAAAGTGATTGGGAAGCTTAAGAGCATACTAAATAAAATGTACGATTATTTCGGAAAAAGGGAGAAATATGTACCTGCGAAACAGAAATGGGCTAGGTAAAGCGCTAAATGTTATACAGAAAATGCGGAATAACGCGAAATTGATGGAAAGTTGGTTCTGATGTTCCTCAAGAAAAATTCTCAGCCTACAGAACTTGGAATTACAATCAAGAGTATTCGAGAGACCAGGATGGAATAAGTCATGAGGATGGCAATGAGAAATAGAGATAAAAAGCTGTCCTCGACCATAGCAGCTGCTGTTGGAAAAAACAGACTTGTCCGTCACCTTGTACCGAAAATCAAGGTAAGGATCTTCAATCCCGACTCGACTACCGAGACGAAGGAACCAGAAAAAGCTCTAAGGACGTTCTCTGGTAGTGACTTGCTGTTGGACACAATGCCGTTTATAACTTGAAAACCCGTTCGGGAAATGCGGGTAGCGTTTGTCAAGTTATATAAAGAGAGCATATGGAAACTCTTGTATCTTGAGATTGGCTGAGTCTCCCAAAGGGTCCAGGATAAAATGAAAAAGCGCATTGTTATCGCTGCGATGACCATTGTTATCTGGCAGCAAGTTGCACTGGTCTAAACAGGGTCTACAGGGTCTACAACAATTTCGGCTCACTGGTCAAGCATCTCTCTGAGCCACGTTATGAGTCTGAGTAAAGTTTCCTTTCTTCTCCCTATGGATTCCGTCCTGACCGTTTAGAGCAAAAGTCGTGGTATTTAAAGTTATTACTACTTTAAAAATTATGGTAGAATATGCAGAGAAATATAATTCTGACATAAGACAGACCAAGACAATGACAAAATGACTGAGAGAAATTCTTTTAAGTTGTCAAAAGTGGGATATTCTGCCCTTAACCTGCTATAACTCTTTGTTTGAAAAACCTAAAATTCATTGTTTCTCCTACCGTTAATATTTATTATATTCTCAAAAAAATACTTTTTTCTGTCACTAACACCGTATTCTGATCAATTTTTAAAAACCTAGAAATGAAAACTATCCAAAAATTTTCAAAATGATCACTAATTCATTGTGATTCAGCAATCACTTAAAGTTATTTAAATAATATTATAAGTTTTAAATACAATTTTTCTACTGCTAGCTTGGTCTAGATGCGGTAGAGAAGACGCTCCCCATATGTAACCTTTTATCAGGAGGATCTTGGCACCGTTTCATAGCACTTGTTTAAAAAAGTTCGATTGTTCTTGTTAGTTCTCCTTCGGGATCATCCGTGATCTATTCTCGGCGATAGCCTATTTAGTTTTTAACCATATTAAGCAGTAACCTGAAGTACATGGACTCTCTATATAGGACGCGTCTATAATCCTGGATTGATTATACTTAAAAACAGAGGGTTTTAAAAGATTTGTTGGTTCGGAACCCACTTTAGACTGTAGATTTCCTCAAATAGGGCTAATTGCGTCCCACTTTACAGGCTCTACTTCAAGGGATCTATCTTTGGGGTCGCTAATCAAATTAGAGAATACTCGAAAAAGAGTTAGCAATCTCTTTGCAAAGAGGCTCCATATCAAAGGGAATTCTTGCTCTGTGGTCGCTAGTCAATTTCCCGTAAAGAACACACACACATACACTTTTAAGGCACACCAAGTCAGTGCGATAAATCTGAGCTTCCAATTGATGAACGCAGATTGAATGCACCATCCACCCTAACCTACACTGAAAAAACTGGTTAGTTGAGCCAACTATTTAGGTAGTAAAATGTCGTACTGCTATTTTATTAGTAGATACAACAATTCCATTATTTGCCGTTACTTTTCAGTTACTACCAGTCACTAAGTAAATGGTTATCCCAACTACTAAAATAGCGGTACCATATCTTACAAAATAAATAGTTGGCCCAAATATTCATTTTTTTTAGTGTGGCAGCATTCCGTCTAGGGCCGGCTAGGCATGCTGTTGAATAACAAGACAGATGAGGCTCACTTAGCCATGCGAAGAGGTCCGCTTGATTCGCTTTTTGATATGGTAGGCCTGATACCCCAAAGGTATATTTCAAATATGTTGGAAACAATAATATGTGCTGTCATTTTGTGTTTTTTTTTCCTTCTTCTTGTTTTCAATCTGTCTTTTTGTGTGTCCTTTCATTGTTTTCCTCCTTCTTTTGCTGCCAATTAATGTTTGCGTGTGTCGTTCGTTCGTCAGGTTTCGCGCAAGTTTTTACCAGTTAATTTGTAAATTAATCTTTGAACAACTTTTAATAAAAAGTTGAGTTTAGTTTAAAGTGAAATAAATAGCTGAAATGTATGAGAGGGAAATATGTAGCTCATTTCAATATTTATTTCGCTTTATTGAGATAATATTTGGTTAAATAATATTTTTCATTATTATAATATATGAACTCTGGCTGAGAAATTAGATTATTTTATTTGTATTCTAGTATAATATTGTTGACAATACATATTTCCTGTAAATTGTTAAACAGGCCTGCATAAAAAAAATAATAAAACAAAAAAACTTTAATCTCAACTCATTCACAAGCCTTTATCAATTTTTCTAATGTGTCGAATAATATTCTGGAAGACTTAAAAGACTTAAGCGATAAAACAAATGAGTCATTGGCGGCTCTTAAAAATCTTAAACGCTTAACAGAACATTGGAGTTATTTACTTGTTTTTATAATGGTTACAAAGTTTGATATAAGTAGTCATAAGGAATGGGAGATGCATATCGGTTCTAGCACGGATTATTTCACTTATCAGAAACTTGACTCATTTTTGGAGACTCGCATACGTATTTTGGAGGCTATTAAAGCTTCAAAACGTGTTTTGAGTTCTCAAGAAAAGAGTAGGACTTCAAAACAATCAGGGTTTAGGAGCCACAATGCAACTCCTAGCTCAAAGTGTCTACTTTGTAAGGATAATCACTCTTTATTTAAATGCAACCAATTCAAAGCTCTGTATGTGGGCAGGCGTAGGGGAGTTGCGACAAATAATCATTGCTGTTATAATTGTCTCACGCCTGGACATCGACCACATAATTGTGTTAGTGAATTCAAATGTTACAAGTGCGGTACGAGACATAATTCCCTGTTGCATTCAGATGATTATAATTCAAATCGCACCTTACCACCACCTAACTCTGCATCGGTTAATTCTCAATTGGCAATTTAAGGTTCTCTCGCGTCACAATCAAATG
>NC_046657.1:154518122-154533119 GCF_010883055.1 Belonocnema kinseyi
TGTTTCAATTAGAGAAGCAGACGATAAAGTTTCGTTTCATTTTCCGAATAATCATCCAAATTTATCGCGCTCAACCTTTCTCGCTACGGCTGTTATTTCCTTCCAAGCTGCAATATGGCTCATGTTTACTTCCTGGGACACTTTCAGTCACAAATAAAATAGAAATTAACATTCCAGTTACAGCATATTAGGCTATTTCATCAGAAGTCTTGCATGACGAGTTAACAAGGTTCTGGGAGTTGGAGGAAGTTCCCTTTAAAAATACTTTGACAGATGACGAAATGTTTTGTGATAAGCATTTTGCCACGAATTACCAACGAACAGAAGACGGACGTTACATGATACGCTTACATCGCAAAGATCGTTTTGAATAAAGTAATTCGTCATTTATCGGCGAAATCTGAATTATTGTTGCAATACTTCAGTTTCTATTCAGAATATGAAAGCCTTGGCATATGGAACTTCTTGAAGAAAATAAATTGGATAGTTTTCCACAAACTGTGTATTTGCCTCATCACCCTATCTTAAGAGAAAGTAGTTCCGCTACTAAGTTGAGGGTTGTTTTCAACTCCTCCAGTTTAACTTTTAATCATTCTTACTTGAATTCTAATCTTGATATCGGACCCAAGATTCTCAATGATTTGGTTGCAATCATTATGAATTGGAGATCACATGGCTTTTTGTTTATATGGCTGATACTGAAAAAATGTTTAGACAAATTCTAGTTCACCGTCGGGATTGCGACTATCAAGAATTGTCTGGATTTCTTCTGATAAAAGGCTCGCCGCTTATAGACTTTTAACCGTTACTTACGGTACTGCCTTTACTCCTTATTTGGCTAACAAAGTGGTTGAGCAGTTAGCTAATGATAAAGGAAATAGATTTTCTTTAGCCCAAACTATACTAGAAAATAACATTTACGTCGATGATGTTTTGTTTGGTGCAGATAGTCAGATTGAGGCTAAACAGGTGCGAGCTCAAGTAACACTGTTATTAGAAGCTGGCGGTTTTCGGACTTCCTGATGATCTTGAAATTCAATGGTCCAATTATCATGGTTCTCTGGAAAAATTAGAAGCACTTAAAGTCCCCAGATGGACACGACAACTGCAGACAAACTCTAAATTCGAGCTTCATGGCTTTTCTGTCGCTTCTTCAATAGCTTATTCAGCTTCGGCTTACATTAGAATTCTTAGTGAAGATTTAAAATAGGCTCATGTTTGCCTACTAATGGCTAAATATTAAGTAGCTCCAGTTAAATATGTATCAATTCCTCGTTTGGAGTTGTATGGAGCTGTGTTGCTAACTAAGACATTTCTACTAAAGATAATCCAGCTGACTGCGCTACACGGGGACTCACGCCCGAAAAATTGATAAGGCATTTCTCATGGTGGCAAGGTCCACCTTGGTTAACTTTGCATTCTTTAAAATGGACTGAATATCGACACGCAGTCCCCGCGCAATCAAATTCAGAACAGCGGCCACTAGAGAGTCATCATGTTTTGAGTGTGATCAAAAGTCCATTTAAATTGATGCCTAAATTCACCTCTTGGTCGAGATTGTTTCGCGTAACTAACTATTGGAAAAGTTTTATTGATGCCTTTGTGTTCAAATACTCAAAACCTATTATGCCTAAACCTAAATTTTCAACCATGTCTCTTGATGCGATTGAAATTCAACAATCTGTTATATTTTGGATTAAATTTGTCCAGGCACATTTCTTTTTTTAATGAGATAAAAGCTTTGAACGAAGAAGACAGGGTGGTTCCAAAGAACTCGCTATCAAAAAGTTTGAAGTAGATTTTTGGATTCCAACAATCTCCTAAGGTTAGGTGGAAGACTACAGGCATGCTCTTATCAGTTTTTTATGAGAAGCATTCTACAATTTTGCCGTGTCACCACATAAGTGAGCTTATCGCCACGCATGCTCATCTTCGATCTTTACACGGTGGTCAGCAATGAACATTGTATACGCTCAGACAGCGACACGTGAGAGAGCGGCTTTGTCTCAACAACTTATGGAGGACTTACCTGAATTTAGAGTGACCCCAAATCGTCCATTCACACATTCTGATGTGGACTATGCAGGGCCATTTAATATTCGCTTTGCTTCTGGTCGTGGCAGAAAGAGTTACAAAACTTCCTTTGTGCTTTTCGTCTGTTGTTGTACGCGAGTTATCCATTAAGAGCTCGTTTCTGATTATTCATCTGCCGCTTTTATCGCAGCCTTTCAGCGATTTTCTTCAAGGAGAAGAAGACCTGTACACTTGTACAGTGATAATGTTACGCTATTTCACGGTGCTGACCGGGAACTAAAAAATTGTCTTTAGAATCTTAGACTGGATGCTAATTTGCATTCGTTTATGGGATGCTGGAGTTAAGAGTTTAAACACCATATTAAAAGAATTGTAGGAGCACATACTCTTACATACGAAGAGTTTTATACAAGCTTATAGAAGCTTGCCTCAATTCCCGTCCTATTGCCCCTCTTTCAAATGATCCAGAAGACTTTTCCTATCTTACACCTGGACATTTTCTGATTGGAGCCCCTTTGACTAGCATTCCAGAACCCTTCTACAAATGATTCAACGCGCTACAAATGGTTCAACAAAGAACTAAATCATGTGATCGGTGATATCGTTCTTGTGAAACATGATTCGTTACCGCCTTCTAGATGGTTGTTAGGTCGTATAATTAAATGCTACAAGGAAAAGGACGATTTAGTACGTTCCGTTGGCGTAAAAACTGCCAGTTCGGAATAAGAACGTCCGATTACTTAGATTTGTCTGTTACCGGTCAGAGCGAAAGAAATGAGCGAAATCTGAACAACTATTATTAATGAAATTAGAAAAAAAATATTCTGTAAACTTAATGGACTATGGCGGGCGGAATTTGCGTTGTTGACAAATACTCGATTGAGCACTTATTGTTTTCTTTTTCTTTTCATTCTGCTAAATTATTAAAATATTCAAAATTTAAATTGGTTTTTTGAATTTTTTAAATTCCTATTCGAAATTCCTGTTTATAATCCGAAAACGCCCCTCGCATTGAATCTCGTGAAAATCTAAAAGAATCAATTATATTTTTAAAATTCAACCCTGGATTTTTTTTTTAAATTAGGGTTTTCGATCCCGGGTTGCTGTAGCCTTCTAATTTTAATTCAGTATCCTGTTATATAGTATATAATGTTGCTATTAAATTGAATTGAAGACAAGATACATTTATCCCTGCATAAAAAATGATAGAATTTAAGAATCAAAATAAGTATTTTGAATATCAAATGCAGATACAGTTTTGAGTTTACATCTTTAGAATCCTCGTCATTATACATTATTATATGATAATGGTCCAATAAGACTTTTCGCGCAGGGATTAAAACTTGTGCCGGTAATTAAAAAGAAATAAAGAAACATGAAACAAAATTTTTTCCGTTTTCAGAATGTCCTATGTAAATAATTATCGAAATATAATTACAATTCTAATAATATGTTTTTTATTACTGAAGAACTAAAAATTCTAAAACTAATTTAAAAATTTTTTTCTATGACTATTAGAAAAATTAGGCAGGATAGGATAGGATTAGTACTTTATTCTTCGATACAGCATAATTTAGTACGAATTGCACCTAAAAAGCGTGCATACATTTGGATTTAGTAATAATATTTTTTAACTTCAGAACATGAGCCACACTACAAGGGAAAATGAACGACGGCATTAACAATTTGATGTGTGCTATTCTCCCGGTTGAACATATTATTCAGAGGATCCTCTTCATATATTGGTACAGTCACGTTGGCAATATCGCCATCTATGCGTATTTTGACTCTGCCAAACTGATTATGAAGATCCTCCCTGGGAGCCAATAATGGACGCAATACGTCTAGAATTAGTCCAATAATATACCGGCGATGCTCATCTGTCACCATATAATTATAAAGACCTGGTAATAAATTTAAACGGTGACCATTGATTTCAAAATGGTAAACATTATACACAAGAATAGGATAAGGATGAACTGCGTTTTCTTTATGTGGAAAAGCTAATTCTAGAAACAGAAAGCATGAGCAAGAAATTAATTATTGTATATCCTATTTAATTTATTCAATAAATCCAAGTTTTTATCTTACAAAAAGAACAAATCCGGGAAAGCAATGAAAATTAGACCGCTACACAGATATATGAGTGGTATTTTCTTCCAACAAGAATTTGCAATACTTGATTACTATAATAAATATAGTATTGAATCGTAGCGCAATTTCTGTCTCAGGCTATCAATTTCGTCATTCCGTACTATCATGTCTTTTTCGGTTTATTATATGAGCCGGGAGTATACACAGATGAACCTGACAATTAATATAAAGTTTCCAAGAGTTCAGGGTGTTCATCTATATCGAAAAACTGAAAAAAGATCAGGAATTCTGTTTATAGGGATAAAACTGGATGAATGTTCTGAATTTAATTTACTGACCGAAATTTGAAACAACATTTTTAAAAATAATTATTATAGTTCTGACTGTAAAAACGGAATTTTTGGAAAGAAAGATCTTTCAAGTTTTAAGAAGAAAGTTCTTTCAATCAATTATGTGTAATTCGGCATGTGATCAGAGAACTTTCGAGGATGAGTTACAATCATAATATTAAAAAAGAAATTTTTCAGAAGAATTTTAATTCAGATTTGGATAAGAAAACATTCAAATAGATTTACAATTCATATTATAAACATTATTATGACAGGGAAGGGGAAGTTTAACGAAAAAATAAAATTATACGTTGAAATGAAACCTTGAAAGAAAATGCAATTCGCAGATCTTTGGAAAACGTTCGAAAATGTAAAATACCTCAAAATTTCAGAAGAATTTCGAAAATGTCGGGGGAAATTGTTTTCAAGTTCTCAAAGGTGGAACTTCCTGTCCGTAATCCGCTTTTAACTTTTTAATTGATGACACTATGTTTTTAAATGGATAATAAATATACTGCTATAAATAGTACGGTTTAAATAATAGGTATTGTCATATTTACCAGCAGGCTTAGTAGAAAACACTAAAGTTAAACACAGAATTTCAATCATACTTCTCATTTTCTAGAAAGATAGAAATGACAATGGTAAAAAATTTTATACCAAAATAAGTAATGAATATTCCCCACAAGATAATCGTGTATATCATTGTAATAATCATTATGTTATTTCTCATTGCTCATTATTTATAAATAATAAAATCTACATTATATGTAGGACCGTGTTGTGTACAGTTCCGAGTAAAAATAATCCGTCTTCGCTAAGTCTTTATTCAAGATATAGTCCAGTGAAAGGCCGTATGATTTTCGCATGAATTGTACCTCGGGAGCATGCATACGTTTAGATTTGATAATAATGGATATAAAGTTGTAAATGTAGGAATGGAGAGTATGACTAATGCAATGATAAATTTGCAACTCTCATCTGTCACCACGTAGTTTAAGGATGGATGTAAATAATAACGGTCTTCTGAATGTAAATTGATTATGGTGTCATCAATTTGATTACTTCAATGAATCGAAGTTTTTATTTTACCAATAGATTTTTTGATGAGGCTATCATTATTCAATAACACCTCAAAAATAATAAGACACGTGTCCCGGCTTCTTTTTAAGTTGGCCTTTGTTTAAGAATTATGAGCGTTTGAAAATCACGGTGGCCGCGGCTGCCGAAAAACTACATATCGTTTTCCATGTTTTTTACTCTATAAAATCTAACCAATCATTAGATCGACTGATGATATTTTTATACAACAGACAATATCGCAAGGGAGGCTTTCCGATTGTTAGTGGTTTGTTTCAATCAACAAGTTACTATACATGATATCTAGGGTCAATATATTAACCTTCCATCGTCCAATTTTTGTCTGAAATTGTTTATTTAGTTATTGCTATCATTTCTACCTTTCAACATCAGAAAATCAGGAATATAAATGAAAAACATTTCTTTGTCAAACAAAATTCAACGCTAAAAAGGGTCTGCAAAGAGGTATTCTTACATTTAGAAAGTTAGTGCTGACAGGCAGATATGAAAAAGGATTAATGTGATATTTTGTAGTTGGTGCTCTATACTACGGAGAACGGGAAATAGAGTTTTACATTGGGGTGCTAGTGTGAACTAATGCACAACTCAAGGGTATGAATACAGAGATAGAAAAATCCACATTTTATTTATGTTATTTAAGGTTAATTCGTAAGTTTTATAATTCGAGCCCCCATCATCATTTAGACTTCTTCAAAATTCGCAGATTATTTGAGAACATTCATCAATATTCTATGATTTGCTCTCTAATCTAAGACTGGGTGACTATTTGTTAATTTGAATCTAGTATTGTTTCCTAAAAAATAATTATTTCATAGTTAGGTCAAGTACCAATTGACAGTTTAGAAATTTATTTTTTACTTAAAAATCAGAAGAGTAATATTTTTTTTATCTTAACAACTTGGATAATAACGTGTGTAAAGTGAGATGAAATGAATTAGGTCTGTGAATAATTTTATTGTTTTAATTTCCTAAGCACAAACAACAAATGCGTCATGTTCGTGGAGATAAAGGTTACCTTATGAGCCATTAACGAAGCGAATATGATCCGTTGGCAAGTAATATAAACATCACTAAAGTGAAACCATTTGCGTTTAAACAAATATATATGAGCTCTTATTCTGACTTGGAACGTGAGATTTTAAATGAGATTGGTAAGATTCTAAAATTCGAACGAAAATTTTTCAAAATAATTATTGTCTTTTGAAAAACAAATATCAAATATGGGGCTGTACATCTTACAAAAGATTTGGAACATTTATATAGGATACGGGCCTTTCGAAAACTATTATAATATTGATACCAGGCGATTAACCAAATTTTTAGGCTAGAACTAGGTTATGGCCCAGAATTAAAAATGATCTGTCGGTAACAGAGGAATTCTGTACATGTTGCACGGATATTTCCGGAAAGTTTAAGAATTTTTTAGGCATAAAATTTAGAGAAACAAAAAATAAAAACGGTTTGTGGATCAAATAACCTGATCACTCTACATAACTTTACATTGAAAGTGGCTGGCCGTGAAGTCGTTTTGTGTTGCAGGCCTATTCAGCATTTGGGAAAATGCGGTTTATGTTAGTTTGAACGAGTTTGAACAGCAAATAAATATACAATAATTGAGGAACATTCAATTACAGATGTTGTAATATTTACCGACAATAAAAAAAGTGCACCAGGACGACACTAGAATTAGCACGTTAAGATAGAGAACCTCTCTACCTTACCCAGCTCGCTTCTATTTTCTCGCATAATTATTCAAAAATAAGCGTATAAAAAACAAAACGAATATATTATATAAAAACAAGTATATTGTAACAGGAATCTGAACTTCCCATGCCATCGAAATGGTGAACATTATAAACTTGAATGTAAGTTGCAAAAATTGGACATTTTCAAGAATGAGATAAAATAACATTTACTGTGATAAAGGTACTATTTTTAAGTTGCTGGGATGCATTTTTCTATAGCTGCTCGTGAATTTATTTTAGTTTTCAATAAACTATGCTTATATTTCTTTAATTTTCGTAGATTGTTTAACCTAATACTAATACCGTTGATTCTTTTCGGCTTGACTTTTTTGTTTTCATAATCTACCATTCTTATTATTTTATTTGGATGGTCCTTTAGCCTTCCAAAGAAACTTTCAGTATTTTATAAATATGATCTTTATTATAATATTCCTCTAATTCTGTATGGATTTGTACATTGGATAATTTCCTATTAGCCGCAAAAATGTATTTTGAACCCTTTTTAGAGTTTGATGATTTGTGTTACTAATTAAATTTCATATTGGACAAGCATAAAGTAACATTGGTCTAACTATACTTTTGTACAATAACTTTTTATTATTAAGTGACAATATAGATTTCTAATTCATCGAAGGATATAATGACATCAATTATCTTATCGCTTTTTGTACTACTGTTTTAATATTTCTATTAAAGGTCAATCTTTGATCTATTACTAATCCTAAAGACTTAAAGCTTTTAGAGCACATAATATTATGACCTTTTAACGCAATACTTTGAACTCTATTGGGTCTCCTTTTCGTAAGTATAACCGCTCAAGACTTTTTTATGTTCATTTTGCTCTTCCAATTTTCATAGTACTCTTTAACTTTATTAGATGCCTTTTGCAATTCATTTACAATTGTATTTATCCTGAATGAGGTTCTGTACAATGCCGTATCATCAGCAAACAATCCCAACTCTACATTCTCCAATTTTGGAAAGTCACTAATTTAAATGATGAATAGTTTGGGTCCTAAGACCCTAAGCCTAAGGTCTTTTCAATATCCATTGATAGTATACCTGTGTGTTTCTTTTTGTTAACATTTTTAGTAGTACATAGGGTGCTACGAAAGTTTTGCAATACGTGAAACTAATTGGAAGATGAGTAATGATCCTTGCGGTATTTGAAAGAGCCTCGAAAATTATGTGGCGAGAGGAAACCTCTTAACCCAGTTTCGAGTACAGTCCGAGTACTGCGTCCGGAAAGATTAAGAAATAGCGTCGAGGACGAAGAAAGAATATCGTGAGATAATTCGCGGGTCGTCCGCTAGACCAACATTTTCTCTTTCCAACCGTTTGAACCATAAGAAAATTGTTATCCGATGTAGACGATACTCACCCAATACCGGTGTTATTTCCTCAAAACTTTGGTCTAAATTGCAGTTGCGAGGAAAGTCGCACGATATTCTTCCTTCGTCGACGACGCCATTTCTTCATCTTTCCTGGCTGCATATTCGGATTGCACTCTTTAGTGGTTCAAGAGGTTTCCTCTCCCCACCTTATTGGTGACGCTCTTTCAAATTCCAAAAGGATCGTTTCTCTACTTCTAATAGGTTTTGTGTATTGCAAAACTTTCATAGTGCTCTATGTATGACCAACTAACCTGCCCTGTTGATCTGAGGTACTATTGCGGACGATAGCATTTATTATTTTTGTAAAAATACTACCGCCTTCTTTGAAATTCTCTTTATTATATATTACGTTATTTTATCATCGTCAGGAGCTTTGTTACTTCTAAATGATCAAATAATTTTATAGGCCTCAGTTCGCTTTGCTAACTAAATTTTGTTGACCTTAATTTGATTATTGTTTGTATAATTTCTCACACATTTTCTAAGTAATCTGCTTCCGATTATCATGAATTTTATAAGTTCTTTAACTTATCTTTCTAGGGATGCGATCAGAAAAAATTTATCTGCATTATTGCACAAGATATAAATTGTTGAAAAAGAGTATTCTAACGCGTGCACAGCGAAAGCTTTAGGCGTACTCTCTCATTTCCAAGGAGAGTTCCATATTAAAAAATCTTTTCCAAAATTCAATTGATAGAGACATAATATCATACAAAGTAAAATCAACTTTAGATTGCCATCATGTAACTAATTTCCTTCAGAAACCTCCATGATTTTTTTATTTTTGAAGTTTTATTTGTGTGAAATGTATATTTTACTTTTAAAGGGACACGTACGATTTTGCAGGGTGTTATTTTGTATATTTTTTTTTGCAGGAATTTCACAGATTCACCCAAAAATACTTCAAAAACTGTATTTTTACAGTTTTATTAAATAATATTTTTTCATTTTTCTAAATATATGTTCGAACTTTAATATTCATATTGCAATATTTAAAAAGAATTTTTTAATTCTCATGATTCACAATTGAGAGATTATTAGAATTGTCCGAAATTTAACACCATAGTTTTTCAATGGATCTTCACGTTTTGAGACCCCCTCAAGCTCAAAATAAAGTTTTGACGGTTGCGTCTGTCTGTCCGTTAATCCGTCCGCGAACATGATAAGTTTTGGAAAATATGAACGGGTAAAGTCGAGCTTTGGCACACCTTTTTAGGTTATAAAAGAAAGAACAAGTTCGTTTATAAGCTATTTTGAATGGAAATTCCAAAAGTTAGAGCTTTTTCCAAATTTTGTTTACCAATTTTTTCAAGGCTTAATCATTATTCGTATGGCCATTCGTAGTACTAAGAAAGCCCGACGTTTTATTTCTATGACTTTTTCCATTAAAACAAAAATATCGCATGTATAGCATTTAAAAAATTAAAAAAGTTAATCGAAAACAAAACGATAAGTCAAATAACAGCCGATATAAAAATAAGACCAGAAAAGAGAAACCTTGCTTTTTAAAAGCCCTACGAGATTATCGTTACAAGTTTTTTGAATTTTCTTAAAATATCAAAAATTTAAATTTTAATCAAATAAAAAATAAGAAAATATTGCATTTAGTGCACAACTATGCAAGATATAAATACAAATGAATAAATAAACATTATGCTAGCAAACATGATCTACAAATTTTTTATTACTTACTTTTTTCTTAGGGTGCGTCGTTTTTTTTAGTCGTTAAAAAATACCCCAAAAATTAGATTATTGGACAAGCGACACAAATTGCTAAAGTTGTTTAACTAAGAAGGAAGTACACATTGTTCTTAATTCACGTTTTGATAGGATGCGTATTTTTTGGTTTAATCGTGAAAATTGACATTTAAGATTGAAAACTTTTAATTTTTTAAAAACGGCATCAGCTAACAACAATTTTTTATAATTTATTACTTTCTCGTAATTTATGACTCAGAAAGTATTGGAATTTTATAAAATTTCACACAGATACGCGAAAACAGAATGAAATTGAAATTCAAACCCTTCAAAATATCTACAATTTTTGTTTTAACTGTTTTTTAATAGCATAAGTTTTTTAGGTTTTATGCGCGGAACTTGTAATATTAAGCCAATCCACGACGGATAAGTGAAAGGTTCGAAAGAACTTTAAATAAGACTTGATATTTTGGTATTATTTTTTAAAAATACTATAAAAAGTCAAAAATTCAAATTTTATGCTGAACGACATGAGATGCGGAAAAAAATTGAAGAAGGGATGGAAGCTTTTAGAAGTTCCTACAAAATGTATTGAAACCATTTCTTCATAGCACTTGTCATTTTTGTATTTATTTATCAAAAATATTATGAAAAAATTCGACAATTCAAATTTCGAGTCAAACGACGCAAAGTATGATGAAAACTTTTTGGATGAATTTTAGTGTTTAAAATTCCTATATCATTCATCTAAACCACTTTCTGGAAGCAGCCCTCGTTTTTCATTTATTTTTTGAAATTGATATACAAATATAAAAAATTTATATTTGGCCTTCTATTGTGGTCAACATTTTTAATTGTTTGATGGCGAATAATTCTGCGGTCGACGATGTGTATTAAAATGGTCAATAATTAATTCAAAGTTTTGAATCTGTCGGGATATTTTGTCGTTAAGGTAATATAGCGATCGTTGTGACTAATTTTCCCCTCTATGAATGTCAAGAAATGAATAAAAAGAATAAGATAATAGATGTTTTTGGCACTAATATGATTTTTCATTTATAAATCATTGAAAAATAAAAGGTAAATACTTTATTATAGATGAGCGAAGTCATCTAGAAATTCTCTGTCTGAAGCAAGATTCAAGTGACGTTTTAAATGCATACAAATCTACATCAGTTTATATAATTAAATAAGGAAAAATAATGACTATTACCTACTTTTAGTGCTCGTGAAGGGAAGGCCGGGAAATGATGAGGAGTTCAATTGAGTGAATAGTATTATTTATTCGAATATAAAGATGCGTGTTTTTAAATTATAGAGAGAAAGATTTACGTTTCAAAAGAAAATTATAAGAACTTCAATAATAATTTGAAACAGGAGGTTTTAGAAAATAATTATGTTCTTCAATTCCTAGAAAAAACAGAATACCTACTCGTACTTTAGCAATTTTGTAATAAGAGTTTATCTGAGTTTGTAAAGGCTATATATTTTATATTATATCATACTTAATCTTCTAGTGCATGATTGTATTGTAGAAAGTATTCTAATGTAGATATTTTAAACGGAGAAAATTAGTGCTAAACGGTATAAGTGCTATATTAAGACAAGGAATAGGGGTAGAGGGAAAGAGAGATATAGCAGAGATAAATAATAAATATAGAAAAGATAGAGAAGAAGACTGCGAAGGCTACCAATTAAAACAAAATTTATGAGCATCCGAGAATGGGTGGAAAACAAATCGACGAAAAGGTTTATATGACAATATATCAGGGATTCATCACCAGAGTTATCCATGGAGTGATATAGCAAATTACGTACGAAGTCAATCACAACCACCATGCGCAGAAAGAAGGCTTGATAAAATAACGGTGTTTAATGGAGAAACACCGAACAACATACATCCCGAATGCGAAACATGGAACTGAAGGGCATGCTCTTCGTATAACTAATCATAGTTATTTTACTTATTCAAAAAATCAATATTTTGAAATTAAGGATTGATTCATTTTTTAGTTTTTGACACACTATATTTTCACATAGAATTGTATCTAAAAAGCTTACATATTTTTTTTAAATGTTTTTTTTTCGTTTTGCTTTAAAAAACATCGCACTCAATTAGGATCTATGTACTTCGACAGGAACAATGCGTCGTGAGGTGAATTCTTTGCCGAACATATTGTGTAGAGGATCACCTTCGTATATTGGTACAGTGACGTTGGCAATATTTTCATCTATCCGTATTTTGACTCTGCCAAACTTATTCTGAAGATCCTCTCTAGGGGCCAATAACGGATACAAAAATTCATATCTTGAAGTTGCTGGTAGAAGCAATAATCCAATTATAAACTTCTGACCCTCATCTGTTCCCATAATGTGAAAGCCTGCTCGTAAACGCAAACGTACACTTGGTCTTATTGTGCCTTCGAAATAATAAACATTATAAATATCAATGGGAGGAGGATGAATTGCGTCTTCCTTATGTGGCCAAGCTAAATCTGAAAACAGAAAGTATAAGTAGAAAATTGTTTATTGTAATAACTTTTATATTAACTAATAAATTAAAGTTTCTATTTACAGAAATGAAGCAATTTTAAACTAAGATTCTTAATTTAGTCATTCTGATTAGTTCTTTCACTTTGAGCGAAGTAAAACTCTATGCTGAAAAAAATTGTTCGTTCGTGAAAAAGTCACGAACTGGGAGCTAGTAGTAATTCTGATGTTTTAAAACGCCATCACCATCAAGTCTTTTTAAAAATTCCTGCATTATGTAGGAACAACCACAGCCGTATTGGTATCCTAGATATTATATTGTTTCCTGAGAGATCGATAAATTAGAAATAGATTTCAAAAATCTGCATCGGAGATGAATCTTGGTGTATTTTGCTCACACAAACTCTATTTCATTCTCCCGAGTCTACTTTTCCATAAATCCTAAATCTAGGTTTAGCTACTCTAAATTTCTAGTATAAATCTTAATATAATTCATGTAGAATAAAAGAGTAATTCTATGCTTTCGACATCCAAGTTTGCCGGAGTAACATGCTTAGAAATCGCCCCGGGAAAAAATATTAGCAATAGTGTGACACAAAAGAGGAGAGTGATGATAGTGTCTTCCTAAATAATGCGTCTCTGGATGGTGAGGCTATTGGTAATAATACAATGCTTTTCAGATGAGATGATAAATCTGGCTTTTGAAAGGAAAATCAATCTCTCTATGCATATCATTATGTGTGGCTAAACCTTCAAGCTTTCCCACAGACAAATGATAAAGCTATGAAAGGTTAAATGAAAAGCCTAATGACTCCGTCTTTTTTACTACTGTCTTGTTCTAGACGCGACATAATAGATTCTCCACGTATCACACCTCATCTCCGGAGGATTTCGGCACAATTTCGCAGTACTCGTTAAAAAAAATTCAAGTGCTCTGGTCCTGTGTGATGTCTCCATTTTGATTAGATCCGAAAATGCCTAGGGGTGCCAGTAAAGACACCATTCCCTAAAACTATACAGTCAACGACACAGTTGTTTATGCCTTGTTTTGGGGGGTTGTCCTTTGGGACCATCCCTGGAACATTGTCTGTGACTGCCTATTCAGTTTTTAGCCATATTTAGCGATTACCTCCAATAAATGGACCCTTTATCCGCAACCTGAAGACACGTCATGAAGTCCAGATACATTATATTTTTGAGCAGGAGGTTTTAGCAGCTTTGTAGGTTCAAAAACCACTTAAAAATGTACGTCCCATAAAAAGGGGCTAATTATGATCCAACGTACAGGCACCATTTCAAGGTTTCTAGTCATGGGGCACAGTATTCATTTTGGAGAAGACTTGTAGAAGAGTTAGCAATCTCTTGCAAAAAAGGCTCCATGTCAAGGAATTCTTGGATTCTAATTGGAAACGGTTAAGGTGACCCTTGCACTTAACCCCCGGCACTGTTCCTAAACTGAGTGTCAGGTGTATTATTCCCACACAAGGGAAATGAGAAAATAACCGGGAGAAAACTGAGAAATCTTCAGGCATTTAGGCTAAAATTACTATTAGGTACATACAATTTCCCGACCATAAAAAATTTTTTCAATACTATAAATAACAAGAATTTTGTACACTATTTTATAAGAATTTTGTTTACTATTTTCTAAGAATTTCTTTAAAAATCAACCTTATAATTTACATTTTTTCTACCTTTGAAAAAACGCTAGTTAACCAGTGATATTGTCTACTGTTATATTAATACACGAGAGGAAATTTAAGGTATCCAAAAATTTCAAGAATTGTCTCTAATTTATGGTAATTGAACGATAATTTAACGCAATTTATTAGTATCACTATTTTGTTTCACGTCCGGTCCAGAAAAACAATTCTAAAGCCATTAGTATATGAATAATTTTGCTAGATATAATAATTCATTGGTAGGCTACGTGAAAAGAACTCAAAATTATTTGAAATTCAGTGATTATCTAAGATGCGGTCATTAACTCTTCCTTAAAAAATCAGAAAAACTATTTTACAGTCTGTCAAGTTAAAGCGTGGGTGGCTTTACTCGCAGTCGGTAAGGTGTATCGACATGATTTTGGTGTCAAAATATTAAGAAGAGCTCCCT
>NC_046657.1:154533219-154565385 GCF_010883055.1 Belonocnema kinseyi
AGGGAGCTCTTCTTAATATTTTGACACCAAAATCATGTCGATACACCTTACCGACTGCGAGTAAAGCCACCCACGCTTTAACTTGACAGACTGTACATTCAATAAAGCAAGGCTCCTGCAAAAAACAAGAGATACACATGCTGCGGGTAAGAATAAATCTAAATTCTTAATATTGTAATATTTACCAGCAGATTTGGTGAAAACCATGAATGCAAAACACAAACTTCCAATCACAGTCCACATTTTCTAGAAAGTGAGGAAACCAAATAATGAAATTTTCAACAAGAATTCTATCACAAGTATTCTTTAAAATTCTTTCATGTTCAACATACTATATATGCTAGTTGTTATCTTCCTTGTCTTCAGTTTTTATTTATATGTATATCATAACTCAGTTATTCCTATACTAAAGTACAAAAACTGTGATTCATATTTAGGAAAATGTTGCGTACATTGTAATTTTTAAACAGTTTGGCCTCTTTCAGTGTGTTGTATATATAATTAAAGATTTAGCGCTTTTATCTGTAAAAGGCCTGTATTTTGTTCAATTATTTTTGTTAAATGCAACATTATGATGAGAGAAAAACTCTGTTACTTACAGGAATATATATCAGAATATCAAAATTTAAACTGCTACATATTCTCATACTTTATTTGATGACTTATTTCTAAAATCAACCTTTTATGTAAAGTTAAGTCTATTTTTCAAGTTATACTATTTATATCAAAGCTAAAATTGTGTGTGTAACTAAAAGTGTGCTCAGTAAGAGTTGTAATAATCTCAGGTTTATGTACTCATTTTTATGAACTTTATCTCCTGCATATCACGTTTTTGTAGTGTGATCAATAAATGTTCTTCCACAATCACCAGAGACACCTTCCCAAGACTATCTGATATACTCATCCTCGTTTTAATAATAAACCAACCCTAGAAGTTACCCTAGTAAATTTAAAGAGCCTCGCAAAACAACCTTTGACGAAAACAGCTAAACAAATTTCAAATCGATAATAATAACACCGGGTTCCAATTTACGAAAGGTTATTTTACATTATAGCAAAATCTCGATTATCCGGCCTTCGATTATCCAAGGCTCCGAGGTATCCGAGGCAACGGGACTCATCCAAGCACCCTGCATTAACCGAGGTTTATGTTCGGATAATACGGAGAATCATTTATAAAACAGATGAATCTGCTACGCCTAATTCAGAATGCGCGCAGTAGTTTTCAATTAATTATTAATTAATAAATGAATAAAGATAAATCCACATTCGTAAATTGTTTACTTTTATTTCCTAAATGCTTATATTTATTTTTCTATTTAAAATATATTAAAAATAGATAACTCTTCCGAATTTTGTACTTATTTCGTATTATCAATTTTTCGCTTATCCGAGTTATCTCCTTCCCGCCTTACCACGGATAATTGAGATTTTACTGTATTTTTTATTATTACCACCACCCTAGACGAATTATAGGTCCTTTTTATATTCTTCATGATTCTAAATGAATTCTTTTTTATGATCTTCTTAATACTCGTCATTCTTGTCTGATTTTCTTAGGTCTTATTTAGTACAATTTTATTCCACGTTGAGTCCCTTAAAAATGTTCGCAATATTTTTTAAGTGCTTATTTACATCTCTTATAATATCTACCAAATTTTAAGTCCGATATTAATACTCTATAAACTCTGCATAATTTTAAATCCTATTTAGAGCCTTTACATATAAAATTATTGAAATTTACTGCATATTATAATGTGAGAATTTTGGTTCTTTTTGTTTGACGGAAAATCCAATACATAAAAAAAAATGAAAAAACTTTTTTGACTTGTAACTCAATATAATAATTAAAAACTAAGAAAAGAAGGATTGAAAACTATTAATTGAATAATGCTAGATACTTAAAATGTAACTATTTTCCAATATAATAAAATTAATTGTAAATTCTGAAAAAATTTAAAATTCCAAAAAAGCATCGAATACTGGATATTTTCAGTGTTCGATTTTAAAAGTTCTATATAACCATATTTTTAAAGTGAATAACCTATACAATTTAAAATTAGAACTATAGTAATCTTTTTTATATTTTAAATCAGGCTTTCAATTTTTTTATAAATGAAGTTCTCATTTAAAAATACTGACATAACAAAAAACTAATTTTTCCACCCACAGATGCCCGAATAATGTCTTTTTTGTTAAATTTGTTTGAAAAAATCATAAAATTTATCAACGAATCATAAACTTTGCTGAATTTATTATGAAGATCGCAATGAAAAACTCTGAAATAAAAAAAAAAGAATTTTTGCGTTGACGAATTCACCAGTAATTCACTTTTTTAAAATTTAATTTGTAAACAAAAATGATAAAATTGAACAAAAAATGATTGATTTTACTAAAATTATCATGAAGTTCTTCATTAAATTTATCAAATAATTATAAATGTTACTTCAATCGTCATGAAGTTCCTAAATAAAAGGACTGGAATTGAAAAAAGTATTGTACTGTCAATAAATGCACGAATAATGCAATTGTTCACAAAATTGTTTTATAAAAGAATCATAAAATTAATCAAAAAATTATGAACTTTGCTCAAATTATCAGAAAGTTCCTTATTGAAAAAAATTGACGTAAAAAAAAAAATTTCTATGGAAAAATTCTGGACTCCTGCATTTGTTTATTAAATTTGTTTCTAATTTCAACAATAATCATCTTAAGAGTTTTATGGGTTTTCGACCAAAACTTTTGGTCAATTTCCATCAGCTGTAAAATAGCTTAAACCTCTCATACTTTTTCCACGAAGTGGAATAAGAAGACCCCACTCCCAAAAAATTTAAACGCGTGAATTCGGATTTACACTAGAACCTCGATTATCCAGCTTTCAATTATCCAAGGCTCCGCGTTATCCGAGGCAACGGGACTTATTCAAGCACTCCGCATTAACCGAGGTGTATGCTCGGATAATACGAAAAATCGTTATTAAAACAGATAAAGCTGCTACACTTAATTCGGAATTAGCGCTGTAGTTTGTAATTATTAAAAAATTAATAAAGATAGATCCACATTCGTAAGTTGTTTACTTTTAATTGCCAAATGTTTATATTTATTTTTTTATTCAAAATATACCAAAAATAGATAATTCTTCTGAATTTTGTACTTCTTCCGTATTACTCGAGTATTCGCTTATCCGAGGTATCTCCTCCCCACATAACCTCGGGTGATCGAGATTCTACTGTACTAAGTTCGCATCGTTCGTAGCGCCTCTTGCGAAAAAACGCAAAACCAAGAACATTTTCAAAATGTTCTGATTTTTCCTCGACTAATTTGTCACTCCAAATTATTAATATTTAAAAGCCTGCATTTAAATCTTCTGATACTTTTAACATAGAGTGTTTTATAAACGGAATAAAAGAGTATTTCATATGTAAATTCGATACTTTCAAAATTAATTTATTTCAAACCAAAAATGTATTTTCTACTATAAAGGATGGCTTTTCAACAAATTACTGAAATTTTAAAAATAATAGTTAAATATTCAACCTAAAAAGACGAACTTTCTACGAAAAAGTGTCACATTTAAGTTATTTATATGAAGAAAAGAATTTTAAAACCAAAAAGGCATTGCAAAAATTGAATTTTCAAATAAAAAATATTACATTCAGCAAAAAATTAATTATTAACGAAACTGATGCACTTTCACCCAACAAAAATGAAATTTCAAACTTAAAAATTATTTTTGACCCAAAAAGGCGAGTTTTTAACTAATAATTATCAATCTTAAAAAAATGGCAAAGTTACGTTTTCTATTAAACATTAAATTCTAAACAACAACAAAAAGTATTTTCCAATAAATATTTAAATCTCTAACCAGACATAAGCCTTCATTAAAAAATAAATTCTTAACACTTTAGTTTAACTTTTACCTAAGCAGTGAATTTTCAAGTAGAAAAGAATAATTCTCAACAAAATCATTAAAGTTTCAACGAAAGAGATGAATTTTTAACTTGAAATATAAATCTCTAACGAAAAAGTAATTCCTTAACAAAGTGATTTATCCAGATCTTTAAACAAATTAGTTGAATACTCAAGCCAAGATGAACGATTTTTAACCAAAAAGTTTAATTTCCATTCAAAAGAAATAAAATTTCTTTCATAAGAGATGAAATTTCAAATCAGAAAGATAAATTTAGAAAAAAATTGTTGAGTTTTCTGTTAAAAAAGATTTTAGCCGACTTTTACGATTAAAATATTAATTTTTAAACAAAAATAAGTTTCTACGAAAAAAATAGAAATTTTAATAAAAAAAGACGAACTTTTTCAACCCATAAATATAAATTTCGAACAAAAAATAAATTTTTTACGAAAAAGTCAACTTTTCAAGGTAATAGTATATTAGCTTAATTTCTAACCAATCAGTTGCAACCGAAGAATATGTAATTTCTACTAAAGCAGGTAAATTTAAAAAGAAAAAAGAAAAACTTTCAAAGAAAGAGCGTAATTTCAAACTGAAAAGTTAAATTTTTTTAAGAAATATGAGATTTCTCCAAAAACAGATCTAATAAATAATAAAAACTTTAAAAAACAGTTACATTTTTATCCAAAAAAGATTCCAGTTCACTTTCTAAGACCGAAATAAGTTGTTTCGAATTTTCGAAATTCTAATCTAAAAATACTTTATTCTTTAAGCTTTTAACTTGTCCTATTTTCGAAATTTTAATCTTAAATTATTCAGAATCGACATTCTTCAGTTCAAAATAAGATTTTTCAATTTTAAACGCTTTGCATTAAATAGTGTGGGATAGATAATAGAGTGGGTTCTCCTTATAATTCTTCGTAACTTTTTCTTACACTTATCATGCAAATTTGTATTCAGGGTTAGGATTCCATAGTAAGGTTAGATCTTGTAAAAAAATTTTAGGCTTAAATTTTAATGTGTAGGGGTCTGCCCAGGACTCTTGCTGGACCATTCAGGTTCACGGATTTTTTAAAATTAGGGATTTAAATCCCTGGTTGCTATAGACGTCTGAACATTTTTTTCAATTAATAAAACTCTTTGACGGGAATTAAAAACAATGTATATACGAGATGTGTTCAAAAAGTAAGGTGAAGTAAGGTCAACAACAGATGAAAACGTTCAAGCAGTGGAAGAAATGGTGTTGATAAATCGCCGAATTACCATCAGAGAAGTAGCTGAAGATGTTGGCATATCGGTTGGCTCATACCATGCTATCTTTTCGGACGTTTCGGGCATGAGACGTCTGTCAGCGAAACTTTTTCCAAAACTGCTTAATTTCGATCAAAAGATCTATCGCATGACCATCACTCAGGAGATTTTGAATGAATGAACAGTCATACCTCAGCCTCCATATTCACCGGATTTGGCCTCCAGTGACTTTTTTCTTTTCCCAAAACTGAAGAGATCCATGAAAGGATATCCTATTTTCAACGATTGAGGAGATAAAAACTGAATCGCTGAAAAAACTCAAGGCTATACCACAAAATGATAATCAAGTGCTGCGATGATTGGAAAAAGCGTTGGCACAAGTGTATTATATCTGAGGGGGATTACTTTGAAGGGGACAAAATAAATATTGAGGAATAAATGAATATTTTTTGAGAAAACCATAAAGTCACCTTATTTTTTGAACACATCTCGTATAATAAATATTTTTCTTTCGAATTTTATTCCACGCAATTGTGTTTTACGATAAGCGATACAAGTACAGTCAGGGATACAAGATAATAGCTTAAACTGCCTGAGTACCATTATTTATTATCCACGTTTTTTTCTGACAATGCTTAACTACGTAACAATAATGATGAGTAATAATTATTTTAATTATTCAATAACTAAAAATGCTAAAACTAATTTTAGAAATGTTTGCTCTGCATATTAGAAAAATCAGACAGGATGGGCCAGGATTAGTATTTTATTTTTTTAAACTGTATAATTTAATCATAAAATGTACCCTAAAAGCGTGTATACATTTAGATTTAGTACTATTAATTGTTTTACTGTAAAACTTTAGACACCCTACTAGGGACCATGGATTTCTACTGGAACAATGTACTCTGGATCGAATTCTTTGTCGAACATATAATTTAGATGATCTCTTTCGTATATTGGCATAGTCACGTTGGCTATGTTGCCATCTATGCGTATTTTGACTCTGCCTAATTGATTATGAAGATCCTCCCTGGGAGCTAACAATGGATATAATCTTTCAGTTAGGGGTACGATTATTCCAAGGATATACTGGCGACCCTCATCTGTCCCCAAATTATTGTAAAAGCCTGCTGGTAAATTCAAACGAACACCTTTTCTTACCATGCTTTCGAAGTGGTGAACATTATAAACTTGAATGGGAGAAGGATGAATTGCGGAATCTTTATGAGTCCTAGTTAATTCTGGCAACAGAAAATATGAGCATGTCATTTATTATTGTACAACCTATTTAATTTAATAAATGAATCTAAGATTGTATTTTAAAAAAAAAATTCTATCATTGCAAAGCTTTATCTGATGTTTTCAATTTAGGCATTCTTTACAGTATTGACTTTTACAGTTTCCTGTATCAGCCAGAAAAGACAATCAGATGAATAAAACAAGAACAGTGAAACTCTTCTATTGTGAGACTTTTGGGGCTGGGGTGGTGGGGAACAATCCCTGTACTGGGTGTCACAGAACTGAGTGTCCGGACTTGCATGGTTGCATAAACAAACAAAAAATAAACCGAATCTTCCTCTGGCAAAAATGTATTGAAGTATTAGTTTTTGAGTTATGAACTGATTAATCTCGGCCAATCTGGACCGTTGCACAGGTGCGTGAGAGAGAGGTCAACGCTGCGTTAATGACCGAGGCCGAGGAATGGAGAGGCACCGGTCCCAAACACAACGTTTGCCTTCCTCTTACGCACGTATGCGGCGTTCCTGATTGGCCGAGATTAAACAGTTCATAACTCGAAAACTAATACCCTTTTGTTAAAGGAAGATTCGGTTTATTTTTTGTTTGTTTATGCATTCATTCAGGTCCGGACACTTTGTTATGAGACACCCTGTGTCCGAGACATAGTAAACGCTTTCGTTTGTTCGCGTCTGACTGATTTTGTTCACCGGGATAAAAATTTAAAAAGTTCAGGAATTACATTCAGTGACCGAAATTGAAAACAGAATTTTGTAAAAGAATTATTGCAGACCTAATTTTGAACAAAGAATTTTTGAGATGGAAAATAATATGAAAGAAAGAAAACAAAATCTAATTCCCAGATGGAGAAGTTAAAAAATTCACAAACAATATGAGGCCAAATCGAAATTCTTGAATGCTTTAAATTACGAGAATTTTGAAAACTTTAATAAATGTAAGATGTCTAGAAATTTTGGAAGAATTTCATGAATATCCAGAGGATTTTTTTTAAGTTGTCAAATTTGGGATTTCTTGTGCATAATCCGCTATATATTACTCAAATTAACTTCTGAACGTATTTAAAGCGGGTATAATTATACTTCAATTAAAATACACTTTAAATTATAGGTAATGTCATATTTACCAGCAGGATTACTGAAAAGCACTAAAGCTAAGCACAAATTTTCAATAATAGTCCTCATTTTCATACAATAAAGGAATCCTACTTGTGGAAAATTTTAATACGAGAATAAGTAATAAATGTCCCTCAGAAGATATCCTTCTATATACTTGTCATAGTCATTATCTTAATTGTCTTGCCTCATTATTTTAAATCGTAAAATTCACTTAATATGTAGGTCCTTATTTTGTACAGTCCCGACGAAAAATAATACGTTTTGGCTGTTTCCATCAAAGACGTAGCTCAGATATAGCCAAGAATGGTTTAAGACTAGCGATAGCAGAAAAAGGGGTATTCTACGTCTAAGAATTAGTATCCAGGGCTTGGGAAAAATAAAAAATGCTTATTCTTGCAATTGAGGTTAGGTGACCACCGTTAGGCAGAGCTGAAATAGGGGTAATTTTATATTTAAGAGTTAGTGCTGAAAGCTAAGGAGGATAGGAAAAAAGAATTTTACATTAGGGCTCTCGTGCTCAAGGCTAGAGATTTGGAAAAGGGATACTTTTGGATTTGGAAACTAGTGCTTAAAGTTACGGAGAGCGAAATAACAGAATTCCACATTAAAGGGTTAGTTTCTAACGCTAGGTTGACCTGGCATAAATGTATTTTTACTCTTGGGGGTTAGAGCTCAAAGCTAATTATTTAAGAATATGAGGACTTGAAATAGGTGTACTTTTATATTCGGAAATTATTGCTAAAATCTTGAGCAAGCTTAAGAGCGAGGATTCCATATTATAGGGTTAGTATGTAAGGCTAGGGAAAGCTAACATAGGGTAATTTTACATTTAAAACTTAATTTTTTAAGCTAGGGAAAGCGCAAAAAGGAGGAATGTACATTTGTGGGTTAGTGTTGAAAGCTAGGGAGAGCTAGGAAAGGGCTACTTTAAGATTTAGGGTTTGGATTGTCGAAGTATTGGAAGAACAGTTATTGTAAATTTCAGTCATGAATAGTAAAATGGATGTAATTTATTTGTCTGATACGTGTTCACTAGTTACCCGAGACGTGTTCACTAGTTTGCATTTTAGACATTCTATTCGTTTCTGAGATGTAATTAAATCATAATTCGCTCAAGTACCAATTTACAGATTCAAAAATAATTTTATACCTAAAAAGCAAAAGAACAATATCCTTTTGTCTCAACAACTGAGCAAACGACTGGAAATTTCAAATTCACTGTCCCATTGTAAAGTAATGATAGAATACTCTATGAGTTGATGCATAGAAACCATAATTATTATACAGGGTGTCCCACCATCTGTGGGACGACGGGCAATGGTGGCTAGACAAAAAAAATAAGAAAAAAATTCAAACACAAGAATTTTGTGCGGTAATTTGTTTAGAAACTACAGAGCAACAAAGTTTCGTGTATGTGTGACGCCGCGCGTAATGGAGTGCCGCTTTCGCTGGAACGCCGCCAATCTCCCTGGCTCTAACCTAGTGGTCGGCACGCTCTTGCCCTGGCTGCCCTGTGACCTACTCTCAGGGCAGTACCTGCGAGCTTGGTCAGACCACCCCTTTCCTCAAGGGTCCTTTGTTAGAAAATGGGAAAAAATGTGACACTAAAAAATTCGTAATTTTGCAATCAGTGACTTGAAAGTAATATATTTGGAATCTCCGTATTTTTACGATTCCAAAGACATTTAATTTGTCTATAAAGGTTGAAAATTTGAGAAGTATTTAGTATTAAATTGACTGTAAAGCTGATGGTTCTTGATATTAAACTCCTTCAAATTTCTAACTTTTCTAGGCAAGTAATATATCATTGGAATCGGAAAAATTCGTAGATGCTGATAATGCTATTTTCAAAAATGCTAATTAAAAAATTAAAAGTTTTAAAATTTCCTTACTTTGACATGCCTGTGGGCAAAAGACCCTTGCTGGAGTAAGCTCACTCACACTAAGGTACATGAATAGACCGAAAAGTAGTAGAAAAAATTAAGTCGGGTGGAGCCTGACCATACCTGAAAATGAAGCAAAAAGTTTGCCGACCACTGCTCTAACCGGCTGCCTCCCATGTTGGTCCAAGCAAAAGCGACACTCACACTACGCGTGGCGTCACACCTACACGGAATTTTGTTGTCCTGAGTTTCTGAAAAAATAACCGCAAAACTTTCTTTTATTTGAATTTTTGTCTTATTTTTTTTGTCTATCCACCTATAAGCATTTGTGACGTGCGCGAAGAAAGTAACCTCAGAGTGAGCAGGCAGATTTTGCAGTATGAGCGATTCAAGAAACGGTCAAAGTCAGGCACTCAGGGAGTGGGGATAATATTCAGAATCCATCCCCTCCACTTACTAAGACTTCTTGCTCCGCGTTCAGCGCGTCAGACAAGCTTGTTTTTCACATGGACATAGAACGGAAAGATGTTTAGAACGTATTGGGGCTGAGTTTCTCGGCCCGTCTGCATATGTCGAATAGGGCATTCAAGCCTCACTTTAAAGTCTAATAATAATTCTAATTTTGCAGATAAAAACTTATTTATTTTTTAATATCAATTAGCGATTTCAAAAATAGCAATATCATTTAAAATACGAAAATCGAGTTTTTAACCGTACAGTACCTTTTCCCGCGGCACCTCCCATTAATTATTTGAACAAGCTCGGCAAAGGTTTAAGTTTGTGCATAATTATAATTTCTTATTTTTCAAGTCTAACACGTAAATGGGTCATTTTGGTCGAGATAAGGTTTAATTTATGAACTATTTACTAAGCGAAGATGATCCGTTATCAAGTACTATAAGCTTCATAAATGAGAAACATTTAATTTTCAAAATCAAAATATATGAGCACTAATTATGACTTCATACAAATATGTGATTTAAAAAAAACGCCAATTCTGAATTTTAAAGCAATAAATATAGTTCTGGCAAAAAATTGAAATTTTTCTAAAGAATTGAAACAATAATTTAGGACCTGTGAATTGTTGCACGGTAATTTCCAGAAGGTTCGAAAATTTGTTAGCACTAAAATTATGAGAAGTTTATAAGCTTCAAAAGTTGCCGTTATATTTGGAAAAAATTGTTTTATAAGGTGTCAAAAGTGTGATCTTCTGATCTTAAACTGTTCTGAATTTTTTTTAATAGCCTCTAATTAATAGTTTCTGCTAATTGTCACTCATTCATGTATAAGTTAGTGAATTCCAATCGTCTTGAGAGGCTACTCAATTATTATTCCTGATCTTTGAAGGTAAGTTCGTGTTCACACAACTTTTGACAGGAAGAAAATAGTTTCCTAGGTTAGGTAGTCATATTTGATCGGAGTCGCACAAACAATTTTTAAATCTAACGCGATATGAAATTATCAATCACATCTCGAACAGATAACTTTCACATCAATCGTATGTATTCATCTACAATACGAGCTGGCCTGAAAAATATTTCACAAATGTAGAAAAAGAAAAGAAACGGTATTGAGCTCCCTATGTCATGACGTGTCTAACTCAACTTGTAATGTAATGTACTATTAAATACCAGGTGGTACTCTTTTTTACTAGAGGTGCATGTTTTATTATTCTATATATATTTTCAAAAAATTATCTTCATACGATGGGCCCAGCTTCCACAAACACGTACTCATGACCTGGTACATCGTTACATAATACAGTCTCAAAACACGTCAAATAATTAGTAGATTCGTTATGTCTATTATTCATACGTGTTGAGAACGTTTATATAAACAGAGGGCATCTGAACGATTTCGTCTGGCTAGGTGGTAAGTCAGAATAGTGCTTCCCAGTAAGGAAGATGATTTTCATTCTCTAGTACTATAACTGGGCTAAATTTATAATAAGATTCAAATCTCTTGAGTAAACTAATTTTTCGGGCGAGTTTTTAGTAAGTGATACTAGAAACGCCATCATGTCTGCGTGTGTATTCTTGTGAGGCATTCATACTACAGTTATTAATAATATGCTTGATCTTCTCATTGGGATGTCCAAAAAGGTGGTATCTGTCAGTAACTGCCGTTTCACGGAGGATATGTTTTTGATATTTCCATATCTAGATTACCCGGTCCTGGATAGTTATAACAAATGCTTTCGTCTCCACAAATAGTTCTTTCCGTCTTAACCAGAGGTTTGAAGCATCACTATATAAGCGAGGAAGATCTTATGTATGGGAGTGTTGCTTGTGCAGCTGTGAAATTCGGCACTCAACAACTAGCTGTTCATCGTTGAGGTGTTCGATGTTATAGAACTCAACAGCTGCCAGTAGTAAGTTGGTATACAAGTTAACTCTACAGATATAGTCATATAGTCAAATCGTAGTCCTGTTTTGGGAATATTCGAGGATGTTTCTGCTGAGCCTCTTGACATCAATCATCGCCCAGGTGATCACACCTAAGAAGTAACTTTGGTGATAATTTGCATAGGTTTTAATTTTTTTTATAATATTCTTCGCTGTAAGGTCAAGTGCTAAGTATCAGATTAAGGCGTTCCGAAAAAGCAGTCTCAAGGACTCTTTTAATTGCAGATTTGAGCCGTCCCCTAACCTGCAACATGCTAATGTACCTGTACGATTTTTTATTGCTCATCGGCTCAGTAAGAGAACGGTCAACCAGAATCAGTTAAGCATTTATCTCTCTGTGAGAGCAATGCAGGTGTCTGCATTTGTTTAATATCACAGTATCCTAATATCATAGGAGACTGGCAGCAAGATGTTAAATACGCTTCTTAGTATCGACTCCGACCTTACATCAACCTTTATGTCATTCATTTACAGGAATTGAGTGAGTTGAGAATCCTTGTTTAATAGGCAATGAGCGAGTATCCTCATCACCCTACCATTAAAACATTTAACTCTTGTTAACCCATGACTTAGTCCTTGCAACTACTGGAGCCTCGATAGCAACCCTATTTGTTCCTCAGAGAGGACGTTGTTGTCTTTAAAATATTTATAGACGAAGTCAGAAATAAGAGTCGTGAGACACTTGCAGCTATCGAGAGGAATGTGACTGGTTAGTAATCAGTGGAATTGCCAATTATTATCTGTTCCGGTTGATATAATGACCTTAAGATTTTGCATATAAAATATTACTTAGAACTATGCATTCTTGTAGAAATATTATGGGTTAAGCAAAAACCCGATTTGTTTTGCGAGCCTTAAAAATTGTTAAGAGTTTAAAGACTATGAAAATACAAAACAACTTTAATTTTTCTTTTTTAGCCTTCCTGAAAGTATACAAAAAAATGAACGTTGTTTTACATTTCGTTAATTCTCGCAATTCGCACAAGACTAATATTAGCAAGATTATATATACGCCTATTAAGCCTTTCTTCGCGGGAATTATAAGTTCCAACATAGTAACCCTATTAGCGCCATGCAACTCGACATAAACAATACATCGCGGGCCAGATTCCTTCCCAAACATGTCATTCAAACTATCTTTTTCGTATATAGTGCAGTCACATTGGCAATATTTCCACCAATGCGTATTTTGACTCTATCAAACTAATCATGCAGATCCTCTCCGGGAGCCAATAATGGATACAAAGTTGCTAATAAAGGAATTGCGGGTATGATTAATTTAATAATATTCCTGTGATATATATCTGTCCCCATATACATAATGCCTGTTTGTAAATTTAGTTGGATACCTTTTATCAATATGCTTCCGTAATTATAATTATTCTATACTTGAATTGGAGAAATATTAATAGCCCCTTCTTTATGTGGCCAAACTGATTCTTAAAAACATAAATGATAAGTACGAAACTGATTATTGTATTAAGGCGTTTTTTGTTTCTAACAACAATTTACTATACTTGATAACCAAAGACATGTTAAGTGAAATCTTTGTCTGAACTAAGATCTCCTCCTTTCGCTCCAATAAGAATCGAACCACAGAATTTTCAATTTTCGGTCAGATGCTTCCCATTAAGCTACTAAAGAGATCAAGAGACGAAGCCTTGTCCAGATATGCAGGCATTATTATGCGAGTTGTTAGAAGTCAAATTTTTTAAGGCATAATAATAGTATAATATTGCGTCTATGTCCGAAACAGGATTCTCCTCTTGATCATTCTAGTAGTTAAATGAGAAAGCACCGGACCGGCACCCAGCGAGGCAAAAAAAACGTCCATAAAAAATTTAATTTTCAGAAGACAATTATTATCCGATTTTAACTTTTTTTTTTAATTACAGCTAATGAAATTTCCTGACTGCCATGGCCGGATTTTGATTTTTGGTATATTTTTTGTTTGTATATTTGACAACAAAGTTGAAAAAAATTCTTTTTATGTATACCGGTTTTCAGAAATTGCTTTGATTTATTTAAAAATGCCTAGAAAACTGAAAGAAATTCTAGACATTATTTTGATGATACCCGTATATAAAAGAATAAACATATGGGTGTAATATTCTTATTTGTTTAGACTCGCGAAGACCAAATTCACACAAAAAATCCCTTAGTGTGCTTTCAAATTCCCCTAGCTAAAAGAAATTAATGTAAATTAAACCTCTTGCCCATCTTATACAAAATTATATAGCAAAAATAACAAAAATGCCATATCCTTTGAAGTTTAACGCTCCCAATCTAAATTTGACCACTGACGTTTTCGGGCTTGTACCATTTTTGCCCTGAATGCAAAAATTAGGAAGAAGCCTAGGTATTTTCTTGTCACACGGACCATAAGCGGTACAGGAGGTGTGAGAATTTGTGTACCAGGGCTTCCTGGTTCAGGCGAATGGGGGAGTGGATGGTTATACAAAATAGAGGGTGAGAAGGGCAAATGTTGCGGTGAGGTAGGTGCGGGGGCTGGGGACGAGCTTGTTGGCAAATGATTTTGTAAGGATAATGAAATTATTTGATTTGCTAGTTATCAGTGTCTTATTTTGCGCAGAGTAGGTGTGAAGGTGGAAGTTAAGTGATGAGGTAAACAGGATACAGGAGAGGTATGTAAAGTGGACACTGGAGTTGGAAGGGGTTGCTAGGAGACGGAGAATAGACGTAGGGGAGGGAATTTGGAGGTACAAAAGGAAAGGTATTTTATAAATATGGATTGCCGATGAATGAAGTGATTAGGATGCACGAGCAAGGAAGAAAGATATATGAGTTAATTCAAAAGAATGGCATAAAGAAAAAGAAGGCAGAAGGGGAGGAGAGATAGGTTTAACGGAAACTATGTGTGGATTATGCTAAGGGAAAGAGCATAGCATTTGCGTGAAAAAGGAGAGCAAGGCAGTCAGGACCTTATAGCAAGAGGGAGATGCGGTTGAATGGAGGATTTTAATAGGTTTTGACTTTCTAGAAAGAAGAGAATGTGTGAATTATGCGGCACGGGGGAGGGAAAGTTGAACACTGGTTGGAGGAGTGTCAAGAGGTGGAAAGGAGTGGGATGAGCATGGTGGCATTGTTGCATTAAAGGGGGGACAGAAGGGCAGTAGCATGGGTGAAAGGGGTGTTAGATAGGATGGAGAATAAGAGAAGAACGGTGAAAGAGGAATCGAGAAGGAAAGAATCGAAATATAAGACGAAGTAGGTGTAAGAAAACTGTGAATATTGTTAATGGTAAATAAGTATCAGGTGTTAGCCTTGGAGGCAGGGGTTGGCAATGCTGAGGCATAGAGAGTAAATTGCTACATGCCTTTGAGGCTATGCAAGGCGAACTAAGGAAGGCTAGGCTATAAAAGCGAGCGGATTAGATATAAGGTGTAGATGCTTGTTAATTATTAAGAGGTTGTTGTAAGAAAATTCTTTTAAAAATGGAAGTGTAAGCACGTCATTTTTTTAGGCCACGATGGCGATCACCTTACATGACCTTTAGTGTCATTAATGGACCACCATGTTGGAGGGTCGTCGATTTTGAATGGGTACAATTTAATTACTTTAATCATCCAAGATGGCCGTGACTTTAGATGACCTTTTGTATCATTAGTGGACCGCTTTGCTGGAGGGTCATTAATTGTAAAATTGAACGATTAGCTTAGATGTAGTATTATTATATAAAGATGCGAATTTTGGCATTTAATCGTTCATATCAGGTAATATTGGTCGGTAAGACGTAGAATAAGGGATTATCTGTGTTTTCCAGTTAAAATGATTTTTCTTTACGGTATTGTTCTTTTTTCATATGTGTGGTATTAGTGACCGTAAAATAAATTAATTTATTGTTACCTGTAATATTAGTGATCTTGGCTTTATCATCTTATTCCGGAGTTCCTACTTGCTTAGATGTTTTCTTAACCCTAACCCTCTCTGAGTTGGGCTAGCAAGAAAGGTAAATTCATTGAGTCACACATTAATATGAAAACTAAACAATGAATTTGATTTAAAGACTGTTCGGTCGTTTAAAGTTATATTGTTATAAATGATCTGGCGCCCTTCAGTCAAAAACTTAAAAATCATTTAAAAATTACAAATTACATCCTACTTTTAGCTCAAATATCTAAATTCAGGATTGGCTAAGACATGGCCAATGGCCTTTGAATGAAATTATTGGCTGGGAATTAGCCATTAGGATACTAAATAAAAATAAAACATCATAATTGGCTAAAGTTTCAGCTAATAGTTATTAAATAAAAATCAAAGAATATATATTAACAAATCCACGTTTACGAATCTGCACTAGTCATATCTTAAAATCTATAATATCAGCTTGAAATACCGTAAAGAATTTACCCCGTGCAATTGTTATCATTGCACTCAGTTTCATTTCAAGGACTCAATCTCCAGAGCCAAGGGAGTCCTTAGAGACGCCTGAATACCAGAAGGAGATTCTCATTCTGAAATAATTCATAGAAGAACTTCCTTCTACATGAGCCTTGTGAAAGGAAGTTTATCTTTAATTTTGCTATTGCTCGTATAAGCAAGCGAAGACTGAAAAAGAAGAGGAGGGAATGAAGAGGCGAAGATTAAGTTTAGAGATACAGGAATTAGAAAAAGAATGGACAGAAATAAAGCAGAGATAAAGGAAAGAACTAGAATTATATATTTAGGGAAAAAAATAATAAATGAGGAGGACATATATAATACAATACAAACCGAACCAAGAATCACTTCCTTTTTATTTAAATTAACAAAATATAAAGCTATAAGTTCTTTTGTGTAATTTAAGTTTTTTATATGGTCCTCTACAGAATTAGGAGTTTCAGGTTAAGTTACTTGTTTTTCATCATCATGACTTCAACGCCGATAAAAGAAGAAAAGTCTAGAAACTTCAAAGAAGTCTTTCGAATTTACAAATAATCTATACTTGTTACAAAAAGGAATAGAGTTAGCCGAACGAATAAATAAACTATTTAAAAAATGCTTTTGTACATTATCAAATACATGAGACACAATAGCTATTATGATGTTCAGGTTAATATTGAATAAGGAAAGATAAGGTCCAAAGGTTAAGAGCAAAATAAGCAAAAATAAACAAAAATTAATCAGGATCGCTAGAAGGGAATGTAAAGAAGCGGAAACTAGAAACAATATCATTTATACATAAAAAAACTTGAACTTTCGATAGTAATTTTTTTATTTGTTATAATTGGTTTGTCCAAATAGGTCGTTAAGTTTAGTTGTTTCAGATAATGGAAACCATTCAGTCTTGGCAGTGTAGACTCTGTAGCAGTAAAATACCGAAAAGTTATATCTAATCCACGATAAGTACTTCTGCGACAGAGACGAGATTAGCAAAGCAGGGCACACAGCGCCAAATAAGGATAAGAAAAGATTAAAAGCACAAAATGGGATAAAATTGATTGTCCGTATTATGAGATATTGAAAATTTTAAGTCCTTATATCAAAGAAGAAGAAAAGAAGAATGGAGTACAGGAAAACAGTAACAACTAGAGGGATAGCCAGGAAAAAAGATACACTGAAATGGAAAATGATCTGAACTCAGAGAATGGCGACCTATTAATCCTAGACGTGGTCGAACAGGAACTATTTCTGAACCCAGAGAAAGGCCATTGAAAGCATGTTTTTCATCCCGCACTGGAGGGACGGGGTATAACTTGAAGTTAATGTAGGACACTTGCTCCTTCCGGCACTGAAATAGTTCGGAAAGGTTGAGGCCTGAATTTGGGGGATCGAGGTAACTAAATCCCGAAACTAGGTTAGCAGGTTGCCGACCGAGATTTGTAAGTGTTTTAATAAAAGCAAATCTTGCATACCGAATCTGGACTCATGACTGATTTTACCATAGCTTAGTGTCCTCAATCCCACACCATCCATCATTTGTAGCCAATCTCCAGACAATTGGCCACACGTCTCCTCCACTTGAGTGTACGACTTAAATAACTACAATGTTTTAAGCATATAACCTACGCAAGATACTATATTTAATATCTCTTCAAGCCTATTATGAACAGGTCGTGGTTTCTTGGAAGATCCCGTGAACCAAGCCATAAATTTAGCAGGTATGGGAAGGTCTTTAAAAATAATAGCTTTAACTCTTGCTTCTTGTAATGGCTTTAAATTGTTTACTGCCTTGATGGCCCATGACCTAGATATATTATCTAACCAGGTGACGGTAAGTTAATTGTTTTAAAAGCGGGAAGCCTTAAACATTGGAATGTATCTTAGCAGTTTTTACTTTGGCTATCTTAATCTAGAGGGCTGTCTGGATAGCCATTTCTTGTTCTGATTTTAACTTCTCTTGCGAAAAACCCACAGGCACAATAGCAAATTTCAGGTGGCTATGAAGGAAAAGGCTGCATGAGTAACTGGGATTAATAAAATTGTCCCTATGAACCTTCCTATGTTGAATAGGAGTGCTGCCATCAGACCGACAACTTCTAGGGGTCGCTGGTTAAAGGGTGGTTTCGCTTCGCAAGAGAAGTTGCTGGCGATAGTACCTCTTACTCGCAGCACTGCTATATTTCTTTTTTCAAGGGATTTTATTGGGTCTAGTATCCTTAGTGGTTTTATAATCGCTTATGGGACTGATTGAAGTTCCAGTTTTAGCCATGCCACCCGAGGTACCAGTAATCGTACAGGCCCATGTTGATTCGAAGCTTATTTAACCTCTTTGTTTCTTTTTATTCTTTTGAGAAAAGAAGTATTCATGGATGGGTCACAATACCTTGTTATTATTTATCCTTCGACTCGCTAATTAGCGTTTTGGCTCTCGAAAGTCGAGAGGTACCCAATATTCGCTGATTAGTTGCATTTACGCTAATCTACCAATTTAACAATTCTTTAAAAATGTTAATCAAATTTACGAAAATTTTTCCTTAAAATAGAGTTTTATTGATTGAAAAATTCCCTCGTGTTTATATTTATACACAGCCGCTAATTTAATCAAAATTTTCAAGTTTAGGTCAGTTTAAATCGCTTCGTGAATTTTTCCATTTTTACCGTAAATTCCTGTTCTATGCAGCGAAAACACTCCACGTACTGAACCTTATAAAAATGTACCAAATTTATACAATTTTCTAAATTTAAGTCAACTTTACGAATTTCTGAATATGTACTCCTTTGTTATTCCGATTCTGGACGAACTAAAATCGTCTTCCCATTTATTTTTTTTCTGTTCTCTCATTTGATAAACAGCCAATTTTTAAAAATAAATATTATTCAATATACATTTTTGGCTTGACCAGACGTTGAAACGTTATTAAACGGTTCAGGCTTAGGCCTTTAAATTTTTCAAGGGACCGGGTCTAGATCCAAAACTTTTTTTATTATCCAGGTTGCCGGTCCGAATCCAGATACTTTAATTGCTCAAGAGCCAGGGTCGGGATCCGGACCATTTAAAATATTTTGCTTAGGGATCGGACCCAAGCCTTTGCTGGACCATTAAGATCCTCAGATTTTTTTTAACTATAGGTTCCGATCCCTGGTTGCGACAAACTTCTAATTAAATTTTAATGTTTAGTTAGATAGTTTTCAATCTTATTATTAAATTGAATTGAAGAAAAAATAAATTTATCCCTGATTTAAAACATTATAGCGAAGAACAATTGAATTGAATTAAACATTTTTTAAGGGCAATACAACAACAGCTTTGAGCTTATATTTTTATCCCCTCTTCACATTACACAAAATACAAGTTAATGGTTTTTCCACTTCTATATTTTATCAACGAAAATTCTGCTTATGCCACATATTCGTTCAATATGTTAACACAATACAAATTTGACTAAGATCATAGACTATAAAACCTTTTTTTGCACAAATAAAGCTTTGTAACGTAAGTTTTAAAATACGGAAAAAATATACAAAAAAATGTGTTTTACAATTTTTTAAATATTCCAGAGGAATAATATTATATAAACAGCAGCACATTATATCTATCTGAATATTTTGTTTACATTTTATTTTAGGCAATCTTGTTTTACGATTATACTACGTCCTCGCTCTCCTACATTTAAACAAGTGTAGTATCCTGCCGGTCCACGATGGCAGCACACGTCTTCAGAGTCAGAGATTCGAAAATGTACCTACTATCCGCAGCCCCTGCCTACTTCATTTTTCTTTCGTGTGCGCGAGGCTCAACAAGTCCAAGAGTCCTGAGTCGAGTTTTGCGTAGTTTTTTGGCACAGAAATGAGCAAAAACTCCAAGAAAAGAAGCCGCGATTGTTCGCGTGATCGCCAATTTTGAATTGCTTTCAGCTAAAATGAGAAAACTTGAAGAGAAGGTGAATTCAAGTGAGACACAAAAAGCCGTAGGAGATGCAACAATGGCGGAAGGCACGCCGCCGACATCTTCTCCCAAGACCGACGATTCGAAAGAACTGTCGGCCCCAGCTGCAACAATCACCTCGCAGAGCGAAGTTCCAACGGAGAAGAACGAGATGATCGGCGACGAGGAGAATATCATTCAGGATGATGGCTGGACGGGAATCGTAAGTAATTGTAATTCTAGGATACAATTTCTTTTTAGACACAAAAGATTTACGACTGGTCATAAGACTTCTTACTCGGGTCTGTGCCTGCACGGGTGGCAGGGCAAGGACTTCTGATACTGTGCATGTATGTGTTTACATGTAAGTCACGCCCTCAGTGCTTACGTGTGATGCAAGACGAGGTTAGCTGTGCTGCATTGTGTTCGCACGAGTGGCGAAACTATTCTGCCTAGTTTTTAAGCAAAACTAGGCGGTGCAAAACACCTTACTAATTTTAGCATGTGTGTCCTTTCATTTAGTTGGGAGATGATCCCACAGCCTCATCTGCATTGGAGATTCAGATGGAACCGGGCTTGCTAAAAAGATGGGAGTTTTTTTGTAAAAACAGCATGAAGAAGGAAATTGTGGAACCTTTGCTGACAACATACAACGTGTTACCAGAGCTGGCCTCGCCAAAATTAAACTCACAAATCTCAGCTACGCTGAGGGATTATGCCATTACCAGAGATAAGCATATGTCTGAAGTGCAAAAGTTCGCGAGCACAGCCATGTCCATGATTGGTCTGGCCATCACTCGCATTCACGACGCACCAGAGGAAGGCCTTGATCTAATGAGCATAGCTAGACCTCTAGTTGATGCAGGTAAGGTCTTAGCTGTGTTGATTCACAAACAGAACGTCACTAGAAAAGCGTTCATCGAGCCAGGCTTGTCAAAGGAGACGAAGGCCATCCTAAAAGATACCAAGGTGGACGAATACTTGTATGGCTCAGACCTCACTGATAAGTTGAAGGATGCCAAGGCGATGGTGAAGATGGCTGAGAACTTAAAGACTCCCCAAGCAAAGACTGCTACCACTGCAAAGCAGAATTTAAACCAGAAGCCCCCATTTGCGATACGTCCGAACAAAATGGGGGGATCTTTATCTTTCAAAGGATTTCATAAACAAAAGGTGTTTTTCAAAAGAAGCAGCAGTTTATAAACCCCAAGGCTCAGTCATCACCTGAAACACAGCAACATCAGAAGAATTACAAGTCCCAAGAAAAAAAGAATTAGGAGAAGTAAGTAGCTGTGGGGGTAGACTTCGTTTTTTTTCTCCAAAACTGGAAGAAAGTGACCGAGGATAATTTCATTTTGAACTGTATGAAAGGGTATAAAATACCCGTTAAAGGAAACTTTTTTCCTCTTAAAGCTAAAAATCAGAAAAACCTCTGCTGAGGAAAATGAAATTATCCAAGGTTGTATAGATCAACTGTTAAAGAAAGAAGCTATAAAAAGATGTTTTTATACAAGTGATCAAGTCATTTCACCCTTTTTCTTATAAAGAAACCAAACGGAAGGTACAGATTCATCTTAAATCATAAGAAACTAAATTATTTTGTAGTCAACTATCATTTTAAAATTAAAGATTTAAGGACAGCTATTCAGCTGATTTACCCAAACTTTTATCTAATTTCAATTGATGTAGAAGATACCTACTATCTTATATCAATCCATCCCGATAGCAGAAAATATTTACGCTTTTATTTTCTGGGAGAATTATTTGAATTGACTTGCCTTCCATTCGGTCTCTGTACAGCGCCATTCAGTTTCACGAAGAGTATGAGAGTAGTCATGAACTGTTTAAGAGAAAGAGGGTGGGCCTCTGTAATATACTTAGATGATATCCTGTGTATCGAAAACTCCCTAGAGAAATGTAACGAAAACGTAAAAACTACCATTGAGCTGCTTGAATGGTTAGGTTTTATAATAAATTATAGGAAGTCGGAGCTTGTACCTAGTGTTAGATGTAAATTTCTTGGAGTAATTGTAGACACTGAGAGGTATCTAATTGAATTACCAGATGATAAAAGAAAAAATGTTCTTGTCATTATAGAAAAAATGTTGAATTCCAAAAAATGCTCAATTAGAGAGTTTGCAACTGTTATTGGCAAACTCATTGCATGCTGCCCAGCTGTTGAGTACGGTTGGTTATACACAAAAAGATTAGAAAGAGAGAAGATTTATCAACTTCTACTTAATGATGGGTTTTTTAATGGGCAAATGTTCATTAATAATAGAGGTAAACAAGACTTAATTTGGTGGAAAGATAACATTGGTAGTAGTGTGAACCATATCAAAGTTGATTTTCATGCAATGATTATTTATACTGATGCTTCTTTGACAGGCTGAGGAGCATGCAACAATTTCAACAAACAGATCTTTGGTTTTTAGTCAGAGAAAGAAAAGAACAAGCACATAAATTACTTTGAATTACTTACAATTAAAATTGCACTAGACTGCTTAGCGAGCAGCTTAAGAGCCTGTCAAATCATAATCATAGTTGATAACACAACTGCGTTAGCGTATATAAATAAAATGAGTGGAGTCAAGTTCGATCATTACAATGACTTAGCTCGTGATATTTGGCAATGGGCGGAGAGGCGTAGGATTATCTTGTTAGCTTCTTATATTGCATCAAAAGACAATGTAATCGCGGATAGATTAACTAGACAAGAATGCGTTGATATAGAATAGGAATTAAATAACAAATATTACCAGAGAATTCTAGAAGCCTTTTGTTTTCCAGAGATTGACCTCTTGGCCAGCGCTCAAAACAAAAAATGTGACAAATTTGTGTCTTGGAAACCAGATATAGGCGCAGCATACATTGATGCTTTTACAATTCCCTGGTTTCAATTTTACTTTTACGCTTTCCCGCCCTTCGCCCTCGTTCTCAAATCACTAGCAAAGGCCAGACGCGAAAAAGTAAGGGGCATTATGGTAGTTCCACTTTGGAAGAAACAGCCCTGGTTTCCCCTCTTTGACTCCATGAGGCTCGGAGAACCTTTGATATTTGAGGCTAATTCAAATTTATTAATATCGCCTTGTAGGCCTCAACAACATCCAAGAGCAGAGCACCTCAATTTAATTGCAAGCAGAGTGTGCAGCAATCTTTGTTGGAAAGAGGAATTTCAGCGGAAGCGACCAGCATTATGTTAGCTTCGATAAAAGACTCCACCGTAAAACAATAAGGTTGTGCCTCAAAGCTATGGGAAGAGTTTTGTACAAAGAAAATATTGCAATATTTGGGTATTAATCCAACCTCAGTGATCAAGTTCTTATCAGAACTCTTTTATAATGGAGCGTCTTACGGTACCTTAGATTCCTGTAGAAGCGCACTTTCTTTGATTGCGGACACTAAGATAGATGGACATGCGGATATTGTTAGATTTATGAAAGGTGTCTCGAACTTACGTCCACCAAGACCAAAATACACTGTTACCTGGGATGTTTCGTTAGTTTTAGATTACCTCGAAAAATTAGATACTTCTGAGTTAAAGAATTTAACTATAAAAACTGTTACTTTGTTAGCGTTAAGGACTGCCCAGAGGGCTCAAACTCTAGCGAAATTAAATCTTAATGACATTGAAAAAGATTCAGACTGCTTACTCATAATTGTGCCTGAGTCAATTAAAACTTCAGGCCCAGGCAGGTTACAACCTTGCTTAAAACTTTCAATGTTTAGAGATAAGCCAAACTTTTGTGTTGTATCTTCGTTAAAACGGTATGTGAAGGTAACGAAGAGCCTTAGAAAAAAATGTAGTCAATTGTTTATTGCTACTAGAAGACCATTTAAAGCAGTTAAAGCGTCTACAATGTGTATATGGGTAAAGAAAGTCTCGAAAGACTGCGGTGTTGACGTATCAATCTTTTCGGCTCACTCGACAAGACACGCCGCAACATCTGCAGCGTCGGAAATGGGGGTCGATTTTGATACGATGAGATTGTCCACGGGTTGGTCTGAAAAGTCTCGGACCTTTGCAAAATTTTACCAAAGACCGATTGTATCAGATGGTTATGATTTTGCGAGACCTGTATTAAGATAAGTTGTATTCTTAGGTAAATAAAGTTCTCTACGTTTGTTTTTTTTTTCACAAAAATGGCCGGAGTGAATACTCTAAACAACTACAATTGTTTAAATGTAGGAGAGCGAGGACGTAGTATAATTGATAATCAAACGAACTTACCTCTACGTGAAGTTTGATTTTAATTATACATAGTCCTCGCTCGAGTACATTTAGTCCCTACCCTTTTTGATACATAGTATCATCCCTCCCTGTTTTACATAAGGATTATTCAACATAAAATTAATCCTGCTTCATTACTCTAAAAATAGTGAAGTAGGCAGGGGGTGGGGATAGTAGGTACTTTTTCGAATCTATGACTCTGAAGACGTGTGCTGTCACCGTGGAACGGAAGGATACTACAATTGTTTAAATGTACTCGAGCGAGGACTATGTATAATTAAAATCGAACTTCACGTGCAGGTAAGTTCGTTTGATTATCAATAATCAACACAAATACAAATAGAGATACAAGATAATAGTTTAAATTGCCTAAGTACTATTATGTATCACCCACATTGCTTTCTACTTGATAATAATAATTACACAGGCACATGAAAAAAGGTCTTGTCCACCAAACGAGATAAACATTTCTATACTTTTTTTTGGGGGGGGGGGGGGGGGGGGGGGGGGGTCGCTGAATCCAAATCCGGGGTTGGTTTTGACTAGGTCAGATAGAATTTGATTTGAGCCCAAATGTAAAGATCATTTGACTCGACGACGTCGTTTTCGATTCGTACCCTAAAAAATTAAAACACTTTAAACCGTTCTCGACATGAACTGTTTGTATTCAGTGGCCGGTATATAGAACTTGCTAGTCATTCTTTGAGATTAGCTATCAGTCTGTAGTGCGTGGGGGTTCTTTTGATGGCCCATTCATCTGCAAAATGTTAAACGATCAGAATTTCATCAAAGTCATGAACAAAGAAGAAAAAGTTGCGTGGACGAGTTTCAAAAATGTCGCGGGAAACTTTCTCGGAAATCATAAAAGTAAACTTCAAGAAAATAGTAGCTGATCTGGTAAAAAACAATTGAAGGCTAAATTGTTTGATGAACGTAAAGTTGCCGAGTCAAATGACCTTTAAATTTTGATTCGGCGACCCTAAAACATATAACCGCTTTGTTTCCTGGTTGGTTTCATAAATGTTTTAACTTTCATCATTTTTTTCAATTGAGAAACGAAATGCGACCTGGCCAAGTCAAACCAATCTCGGATTGGGATTCAGCGACTCCTAAAGCGTATAGAAATGTTTATCTCGTCTGGTGGACAAGACCGTTTTTTTCATTTCCCTGTTTTCATAATCAGTTTTCTAATTTAAAATAATGAGCCACCCAATTAGGGAACATTCACGTCAACTGGAACGCTGTACTCCGGTTCTAGTTCCTTGCCGAACATACAATTCAACTGATCTTCTTTATAAATTGGTACGGTCACGTTAGCAATGTTGCCATGTATGGTATGCGTATTTTTACTCTACCTAACTGATTATGAAGATCCTTCCTGGGAGCTAACAATGGATACAATCTTTCAGTTAGGGGTACGATTATTCCAATGATATACTGGCGATCCTCATCTGTCCCCATCTTATTGTAAAAGCCTGGTGGTAAATTCAAACGGCCACCTGTTCTTAACATGCTTTCGAAATGGTGAACGTGATAAACTTGTACGGGCGAAGGGTGAATTGCGCAATCTTTATGAGGCCTAGCTAATTCTGCAAACAGAAAGTACAAGTAGAAAATTAATCATTGTATAACCCAGTTCATTAATTAAATTAATCCAAGTTTTTGGCTTAAAAAAAATCAGGGGAAAAATTAGTCTGGCAAGAGTTCAGGGTGTTCACTTATGTCAGAAAACTGGGGAAAGGTCAGGATTTTTTTTCGCCAGGATCGAAACAGGAAAGGCCTGGAATTCGATTTATTGGAGCTATAAATAAAGTTCTTTTTAATCAAAATTTAACAAAAAAGACCTCCTTTCGATTGGCTGAGAATCGAATCGCAAACCTGCCAATTTCCGGAAGGTTGCTGTTCCACTAAGCTACTAGACAGATCGTGAAAATGATACCTTTTAAAATATACACGCATTATGATGCCAGGTGTTATAAGTAAAATTTTTCAAGCAAAAGGAGACGGCATTTTTCAGAATAACTATTTAAAAAAAAATTAATTCGTAAATCCGTTTATTCGTGATAGTGCATGTACTTCCAAAATGTATTCTTCTTTCGATATCTCTAGTAGCTTAATGGAAGAGCACCTAATCGGCAATCGTGAGTTCTGTGGTTCGATTCACAGCGGAGCTGGGGGATTAGATCTTTTTGCGGGAAAAAATTACTTTTAAAAATCTATTTATTATTTTATTTATATTTATTTACACTTGAAACTTGAGAGTTTTAAATCAGAGGTATGGTGCTGATTTACAGAAGCGTATTTTAAAAAATACATATTCTTGTGACACACAAGGGGAAGTTTAACGAAAGAAAAAAATTCTGCTTCTGAAAATGAAAACTTGAAAAGCAAATCTGATTGTTAGCTCGGAAAATTACCAAATTCACCCACAATTTAAGCTTTCGCTTTTTTTAAATTTATTTTACACTGTTTTTGAGGAGGGTATAAATATACTGAAACTAAAAACACGCTTTAAATGATAATGATTGTCATATTTACCAGAAGGAAGTAAAAACCGCTGAAGTTAAACACAGAATTTTAATCATGGTCTTTATTTCCATGCAATAAAGCAGTACCACTTGTGGAAAATTTCGAGAATTTAATAAGTAACGAATATTGCCCAGAAGATTTACATCTATGTAATTGTAATAGTAATTATCTTATTTGTCTTTCCTTATTATTTATAAGTCATAGAATCTAATTCACATTGAGAACCTTATTGTGTACAGTCCCGATTAAAAGTGTTTCCTCTTGGCTATGCCTTCATCCCAGGCATAGCCCAGATCTAGTCAAGACGTTTTTGTGAGTCTTACCACTGGTCACCAGCGAGACACCAAAAAGCTTTCAAGACCTTCGAGGATTATTACTAATTCGCTATTTTATTTTTTTATTATTTTTGTAATAATAATTTTGTTTAGCTGCAATAATTATTTTTTTTAGGCAAATTTGAAATTACAAAATTACAAGTTTTTGATAACTGAAACTGACACGTTATGCTAATTGGATTCGCAGTTTGTCAAGGTTGGAGTATAATATACAATAATATTCGTTAACAAAACCTTTTATCATTTTGACCCTGGCAAATGCTTAAGTCTAAATTAGCCATATCATTTTCTTGAAAAGAAATATGTTTATTTATCAACAGTTGAACTTTTCGTCTTCAGACAAGTCTACCTCGATTGGTCGCCAGTGGGACATAGCCAACTTGGAGATCGACTCGAAACGAAACCAAGAAGAACCTTGAAATGAAATATTTTGTACTCAAGAGTGTAAAATAAGAATGTTTTAAACTTGTTTTCATTTCCATTATTTGAACTGAACATAGGATCATGAAAGCGCAGAAAGTTTTTGGAATTACAGGAATATCCACAGAATGCAAACAGTTTAACTTACACAGATTGGCATATTATTGTCAGAATTTTCAGAGCTTCTTATGCCTTATGTTTATCTACTGATATTTTAAGAAGCAAATATAAGCACCACATGAACTTTGTTACGTTCTTTAATTTTGTCTCTTATGTTAGGAAAGAATATTTGATTAAAACTTTGTATTGTAAAACTATTATTCTTTTTGAGTTTGAAGTCACAATGTTAGTTATAGTTTTATTTACTTCAATAGTATCAATACACTGAGTATAAATAAAAGCGAAAGAACATAAATTATCAATAGATAAAAATGCTACTGATAAAGTTCTATTCATGCTTTCATTAATGAACACCATTTTATCATTTATGTAATTCATTTACAATTAAAAGCAACAAAACGAAATTATGACTCACTTATGACACTTTTTAAAAAATGTGCCATCCGTGATTACTGGGATCAATATATTTTTATACGAATGCGTAATTTTCATGTATAATATTCTCCATTTAGTTATTCTGTTAAATTATAATTGTTACCACCAGCAAGTTATAAATCTAGGGGAAAAATTTTTTTGTCGAAAAGTCACGAGCGTGTAGCTATGTTGGAATAAGAAAAAAAAATGAAGCGTTGCATTTTTTTATGAGGAAGTTGTCGACAATTTCAGACATTTTTGATGACCTAAGATTGATCTTAAAATCTTTTTTTTCTACCAGGCGTCAAAATATTTTATTAAGATGTTACATTTAAAAAGTTTCGTCCGTTGACGCCAGACCTTATCAGAATGAAGATTAAAATCTGCTGAAAACCATTTTTATAATAACTTAAAATACAAATTTTTTTAGTTACATTTTTTTGAGTTCTTTTTAATCTTCTCCTTCGCTCTGCTGGGATAGAATCACAAAACTTTCGATTGTAAGTGAGTTGCTTTTCCCTTAAGCTACTAGAGTGATCGAAAAAAGAATTCTTTTTCAGAAATAAACCTATTATTTTTTCAGGTGTATCGTGTTTGAAACTTTCAAGCAATCTCTGCAATCATCAGAGAATGATACAAATGTTTAACATCTTTTCAGACTGGATGGAGATATGAATACAAATTCTTATCAACTAAATTAAAAAAAAGAAGATCTTTGCTCTGCACAGTGGGTCAGAATCCCAAAATTTTTTCTGAAATTTAATTGTTTATTATCAACAATTAAAGATTTTTTCTAAAAGTAGACATATAAAAGTAGTTGAATACCAAAGTTTATATTAAAATATTAAATATTCACTAAAAAATAAACACTTAATTTGAAAATTTACATGTACTTTTTGGCGTTCGATTTCTGACACCCACAGCCTAGACTGAGTGTGTTATTCCCCGTCGATATTTTTGGCTCGCAATATAGTTTTTTCTGTTTTGTGGAAATGTTTATAGTAATATGTTAAATTCATCTGATTGATTTTATAACATTTATTTTTGTGAGACTTTCAATTATAGTTTATAGTTTATAGTTATATAAATATTAATATAGTTTATATAGTTTATAGTTTAATAAAAATGCCGATGCGTTAATCTGAACTAGAGATATTGAAGTCTAGAATAAGAGGGCAAATATCTTTTAATGCAAGAAATATTCCAATGTCCTATTGAAACTGCATTTTTGACGATAATCAAGGCATTGCAAAAGGAAAAGTAAAACGAATAAGTCCAGAAACAATATTAAAATTTCATTTATACCATTGGTACTAACTGCTACATGCTTTTTTAGGTTATGTATACAAAAACAAGTATTGAAAATTTGGTCTAAATGGACGCAAAATTTATTATGGCTAGATAATTCCAATGTACCTTTTGTTTTTCTCTAAATATCGTATTTCTCTAAATATAGGCGGTAATTTGCTCAGTACTGGCTAACGGTTGGCTATACGACCGGGACAGTACTGCGCCAGTGGTGCAAAATTCAATCTTAAAACACAAAGCTTATGAATGTTGTTGAGGTGTTTTAAAATGATGAGAAATGGTATATTTAATTAAAGTGAAAACATTTTTTTCAAGAAAAAGATTTTTAAGCTCTATCCAGAAATATAGCTGATCCGAAAAAACACATTTTATATTTTCGGAAAAAGTTTCTGCAATAGTTACCATCTAATATTATTTCGCAAAGTGGCTAAAATGACCTGCAATGATGAAAAACAACAAATGACAATTTAGTAAAAAAAAAACTTATGAGTCAACTTGAAAAATTTTAAGTTCTATATACTTTATAACCAATTATACGATTCAAATAAATGCGCCAGAATAGTAACCAATCAGTACAAAGACTTGACAACCAGCCAACGCTGTTTTTCCTGACCGATACAAAATGGCATCGTGTCCGTAAACGCAAAAAACGTCTGTGGCGAATGTAACATCAGAGGTGATATAGGTGTATAAAAAAATGTGCTTATTCTAGTGATAAGTAGTTTAAAGTGTGAAAATTAATAAATAAAAAAACGTTGTCAGAGTTGCCTAAGTCTCTTAAATTCAGCGCACAAAATTTTTATTTAGCAAAATATTTTTTTTTATTACCCCTCAAAAAAGAGGCCGGGGACGTCTATTATCATATTTTATAGTATCTCAGAATTCAGTTTTTAAAAATCTTCATTTTTGCCGAAAAAAGTCGAGGGAACTGTACTCGATTAACCACACGATGAAGTATGACATACCCTTAATTTTGAATATTAGAGTCGTAATAAGCGAACCCAAAAACCCCCGAATAAGAAAAGTTGGCCCATATTATGACATTTAGATTTCCGTTTGGGTGATTTTCCCTGAAGCTACTATAGAGATGTTATTCTCTGATGATAATACAGATTCCTTGAAAAATTGTAATACGTAAAACCTGACAAAATAAGGCGTATATTTCTATAATAGGATTATTCTTTCGATCTCTCTAGTAGCTTGGTTCAATTCCTAGTGTAGCAATACAGAAGATTTTTTTTCAGAAAAACAAATTTAATTTTTAAAAAATTGTAATTCATAACTCCATTTAGATCTGAGAATACGTTAAGAATTTTCAGTTCTCTCTTTTTATAATACAGATTTTTTGAAAATTGTAAAATACGTAATATCTGGAAAAATAATGCGTATATTTCGGAAAAGGATTCTCTTTTCTATCTCTCTAGTAGCTTAAGGGAAAAGCACCCGAACGGAAATTAGAAGTTCTGTGGCTCGATTACCATCGCATCGATGTAAAAGATCTTTTTTCAGAAAATAAAAATTATTTAAAAATAAATTGTAATTTATCACTTCATCTAGATCTAAGTAGACTTTATGAATTTTCATTATTCGCTATTAGTAATAGTTTTTTTTTATTTTGGATACTTAATACCTGGCAAAATAATGCGTATATTTTTGAAAAGGATTCTTCTTTCTGTCTCTTTAGTAGCTTAGGGGAAAAGCACCAAACCCGCAATTAGAAGTTCTGTGGTTCGATCTCCAACGGTGCAATGTAGAAGATCTTTTATCAGAAACGAAAATTTAATTTTTAAAAAATGTTAAATACACCACTTCATCTAGATTTTAGAATACGTCAAGAATTTTCATTATTCTCTATTGATAATAGATTTTATGAGAATTTTCAATACGTAATACATAGTATATTAATTCGCGTATTTCTAAAAAGGGTTTCTTCTTTCGCTCTCTAATAGCTAAAGGAAAAAGCACTTAATCGGCAATCGGAAATTCTGTTGTTCGATTCTCAGAAGAGTAAACGAGAAGATCTTTTTTCTGAAGGATAAAATTATTTTTTTAAAACAACAGAAAAATATTCTGTCTTCTCAATTCCTTGGAAAACTATGCGAAAATTAAGAAATAATCCAGAATCTAAAATCATCCGTCGGTAACAGCCCACTTTCTGTGTCTGTTGCACGCAAATTTCCAAAAAGTTTAAAGATTTTCAGTACTAAAATTAACAGCGGTGAGGAAAGCTCATACGAGGGTAGTTCAATAAGTCCTTAGAATGAAGTATAAAAACAATTTTTTTTGGATAAATTTTTTTTTTGTTTTTCAACATAATCTCCTTGGAGCTCTATACACTTGGTCAATCGCTTTTCAAGTTTTTTTAATCCTTCAGAAAAGTGCGTTTTCGGAAGTTCCTCAAAATAAGCACTTACAGAGGCAATGACGTCTTCGTTGTCTGGAAATCTCTGTCCACCGAGCCATTTTTTCAAGTTTGGAAATAAGAAAAAGTCACTGGGGGCTAAATCTGGTGAATACGGTGGGTGTTCGACCAATTCGAATTTTATTTCTCCAATTTTAGCCATTGAAACGAAGCAATGTGTGAACTCGGGCGTTGTCGTGATGAAAGAGAATTTTTTTTCTCGCCAAATGTGGTCGTTTTTTTTTTAATTTCTTCTTTCAGCTGCTCTAATAATGA
>NC_046657.1:154565485-154611569 GCF_010883055.1 Belonocnema kinseyi
ATATCTAGTCGGGAGTGGTGCTGACTGAAAACAGATGATTTGGAGCGATTCGCGCGCCATCTGTTGGTCATTCTAAGAACTTATTGAACTACCCTCGTATTTACGTTATTATTTCATGAATAATTTTGCCAAGAATAATTTGTTAAGTGAAAAGCAGATAAAATTATTTTTATTTGACTAATTTTTTAAAACTGGTTAATTAACTTTTATCAAAAATTACGAATAACAGTTTGTGGATTCAAATAAAGCAGGGATCCTGTAAAAATTTAAATTGAACACGTGTGCCCGTCAAATCGTTTCTTCTTATACTGGTATTCAGTATTTGGGTAAAAATGGTCTATGCTAGTTTGACTGATTCTTAACAGGAAATAAATATAGCGCAATTAAGAATAGATGCTTAATTATCAATATTGTAATATTTACCAACAGTAATAGTGAAAACTACTATTTTGAAACACAGAACTCCAAGAGCGGCTCTTATTTTTCAGAAATAAGGGAAGCCTACTTGTGAAATTTTTTAACAAGTTTTTAGTTGAAAATATTGCTCAGAATTTTGGAATATATATGCTAGCCGTTATCTCATTTTACCTTTTTAATTATTTACATATCTATACTTCATATTTAGTAAATCATTAGGCAGATTATAATTTCAAAACTTTTTGAAATCTTTCAGTATGTAATGGAAGTATATTTTATTATATCATTTCTTACAATTTTTTCTGATAGCTGCAGAGAGTACAAGCCTGATATGTGGAAGCCTGCATATAAATTTTGTTGCAAATATAAAAAACATGAAATTCAAAAATGATGTGTGGTCTGATTTTTCTTATTGTTCAATTTAAAAAAAAATATTTAAAAAATAATTCTATATTGAATTTAGTAAAAATTTATTTTATTTTAAATTTTAGCTCTCGTCTTTATTTTGGTTCTTCTGCTACTATAAGACCAATTAATAAAATATGATTGCATTTATTTTGTTAGGCAGAATTAAATTTATATGTTTGCCAAAAAAATTCGAAGATTACATTAAGGAATATATGCCAGGACTGACAGTCTTGCAAATTTTAAAAAATATGAAAAATTATTATTTTAGAAGTATCGAGTGGTTTGCAGTATTATATGTAGCAAAGAAGTATAATTACCAGACCGGGACAATAAAACACATTGTAGTACCATACTGTTCCGATAGGAGGACACCACAAGTTTAAAGTGGAAATGGAGACAATTTTTATCTTACCCAGTTCGCTTCTGTTTTCTCTCATGATTGTTTAAATTTAGGCGTATAAAAAATGAAATAAAACTAGAAAATTATTCTCAAAGAGTTTTGGGATTCACCTAGGTTTGGATGTACTCTTCTCGAACTAGGGTTCATATAATTACATCGAACTCCACTTCCAGGTAAGTTCGCTTGCTTATATACTTATATTTCCGCCTCATTCTTCTAGAATACTCATTGTTGATTGTAAGCTCCTCGAGCAAGGTCTCTTTAGATATAGCAACGCTTGATGTATAGACCTGAATTAAGACCAGTGAGAGATAGTATAGAAGAAAATCACGAAGAAAGACAAGAAGATTTAAACCGAACGAGCCCCGAGAGAAAAGATTAAGATCGACCAAATCAGTGAATAATCCAGCGATCACGCTACTGGCCGCTGCAGAAATAATACGACACATGAAAGCAAGAATCAACCGGAAGCTTCTAACAGAAAAGAAAGAAAGACAACGTCGGGAGTTAGAGCAAGAGGCTAGACGAAACAAAATATACTCCCGGAATTTAAAAGAGAAAAGAATCAATTGACTTATATTAGTCAACTAAGACAGTACTGGAAGGCAGCACAATTGCTTAAAACTACGATACACTACGTCAATGAACGCTATGATCCAGCTATCAACTGGTGGCTGATAATTAAAGATAAAGTGAATGGCTTCGACTCGTTCAAGAGAAAATTCTTTAATCGCTAAAGAAATGAACGAATCTAACACGAATCAGGAGAAAACCAGAATTTGAATTCGTTACAGCCAGTAAGGAAACTTTGCGAACGGAATACGCCATCAACCGGTTCGTGAAACAAAAAGAGTTAAATCCTTCGTTCACAGAATGAGAAATTGTCCAAACATTCGCGAGGCATTTGAACGAAGTAATAAAGTATGCACTTATATGCAGGGTGATCGATAAATTCGAACAACTCATTGAGTTACTAGATATCGTTGACAAAATCGGTCATGTGAACACTCAACGAACATAAAATCGCGAATCAAAAAAGGAAAACGATGACCAACAGCAGAAAAACGCAGAACCCTATTATCAATACAACTGGAGACGAGCATGTAGTGGGGGGCAACCACAGAAAGAAGGTGCACCTTACAACACACATCAAAATAACCAACAGCAAAACCATAGACGGTGAGGGGGGGGGGGGTCGCAAAATGCAGACGGAACTTTAAGAAAATAACAGCGATACACGTAACGATTGAGAAATCTAAACCTTGGCTACGATAAAGAATTGAAAAACATGGAGGACATAGGCTTATTAGCATTCATTACCATAAACTTCCTGTAGAACTCCAGAGAAGATTCGATAGAGGAAAGAGGAGAAAATAAAATAAAAATCGGAGTACTACGTAGCTAACCTGAATATAGGATAAGTCCCGACTGAAGCATTAATCGACACAGGTGCAGAAACGACATCCATATCAGAAGCATTCCTGTGAAACAATAACAAGATTTTTCAAAATTACCCTTTACGACCAATCTGTAGCATATCCGTGAGAGGACCAGTGAAAGAAAAAGAGTAAAAGTTAAAAAAAAACTTGTTATGGATATTGAGCTACCGACAGGCAAAACATCAATAAACATCCTCGTTCTTACAGCTCTTCAAAGACCATGTACTTTTGGCACAGATGTATTAAAACAATTCGAAATCATCATTATCGTCATCTTGCTGAACAAAAATAACTGTAAAATAGAAATTAGCGATTTCCCTGAATCTGTAATTCACAATCTAGAATATGAATGCTCAAAGGACGTTAAAATATATTTACGTATATAAATATCTATAAGTAACTCATAAGAAAGGCAAACAGAAGTAAGAAAAGACGAGATCTTACAGATAAATATAAAGAGGCAATTGGTCAGGGGAAAAGATATTGGTAAAAAAGGAGATTCTCTTCCACAAACCACACGATGATTTCCAAATTTAGCTTTCAAAAATAATTTAAATAAAAATAATATAGGAATTTCATTCGGCTTTTGGAAACATAGGACCAAGAAAAGCATACACATTTTTATTGGAACATTTCTGCCACATATTCTCCTCTTCAAAAGAAATAAGCTGTAAGCGAACACTTAACTAGTAACAATGCAATCGGTGCAGCTTCAAGAATCATTAATTCTTATATCAATTATTTTCATGAACCCCTGACAAGGATTACTAGAGGTGATCAATACATATTGGTAATAATAGATACATTTATCAAATATATATTCATTACTGAAATAGAACGCCCGAAAAGAATACTTCCTGACAGGGAAACAAAATTTAGGAGCAAACGATTGAAGGAAGCACTCAAACGAAGAAATATCCAGATTCCAGATGATACTCAGCTCAGTGAGTAATCCGCAAGAAAACATGATGAAAAGGGTGAACCGAGATCTTTTTAAATGCTTTAGGTCTTGAAGTAAAAATATTTAGACAAAACAACACTAATAACATACAGGATTAGAAGGAAGAGTGAAAAATGGAAAGCTTTAAAAAGAAGGGTAAAATAAATAAATATTATCGAGCAGGTAAGCAAGTACTTATAAAAAAGTGCAATACCTCAAGTGCTATTGAAGGAAAAGTGGAAACATTCCTGGCGGTTTATGAGAGGGGCCCTTCCTTAGAGGGAAAAAGATTCCTTGAAACATCTATATGCTTGTATACTTGAATAACGACTAAGAACTAGAATGATCATATGGACTCGACCTCAAAAATTATTATAGGCGAGAAGATAAGAAAAATGATAGAAATAAAGAAAAGCGAGAAGAATACAAGGGTCACAATATAATGAAGAAGTTCAATGCTTACAAAAAAAAAAGAAGAATACACCCAGACGGATCAAAACAGCAGAAGGCATGAAACCAAGTCATGCTATGAAGCTGAGAAAACGACTGAATATAGAGAGCATGCGAAAAGAGACAGAGAAAAAAGAGGAAAACTGGAGGCGAAGGGTAACGAAAAGAGAATTGAGAAGCGACAAACTTACGCCTCCTCAAAAACAACACCAATACCGACGACAGGTAGCCTAAAACCTTAGGATCAAGATGGATGAAAGGTGATAAGGGAGGAAGATACTAGCAACAGTAATAGCCATTTATTGATACAACTCAATATATTACGAGAAGTCCTCTAAAGCGAATCGAACATTGTGACTAATTATGGAGACAGCTACGTGAACTAACATCTCAGGAGACGCTATGCGGAGCGTTGCTACCCAGAGATCAGATGATGAAATAAGATTACTGCACTTTATTTCAATAGAGCACTGCAATAAAAATCTAACAGGGGTACATTGCAGAATTTCAAAAACGGAAGAAGACCTCATGCCCAGAAAGAAGAAACAAGAATTCTATTACAAACACACAAAATACCTAAAAAGCACTTTAAAAATAGACAAATACTGTCTAAGAAGTATTCCTGATGATAGAAATAGAATAAAGCAACGGAAAAATGACAAAAATGGATAAAAATGAAATCTAAATCACACACAAACACAAGAGTTGTAGAAGGGGAGAAAGAATACATAGACGTGAATAGCTTAAATAGCTATCACTTTTCTTATCGAAAAAACACCAAATTCATATAAAGCGAAATAGGTAGAAGGAAGGGACCCTAACGAGCCGGCTGCAAGGATTGTGCAACTCTGAACAACCGCGCCGTACCTTGTAGCCTGATTACGATGACAGGAGAAAATCAACCCTTTAAGAATAGGATGACAAGGAAGGTAATCTCCATCGTCAAGAAAACGCGTATCAAGAAATCCTTGGTGCAAAGAAGAAGAAGACGATGGTAATTCTCTGGAGAGATAAAATAAATGCTGCTGTATTTAAAAGAAAACTCAAGATGCAATGGATGGACAAAATACGGATGACTGTCGAAGCTGGCATTCAAGTTATGAAAGGACAAAGAAGAATCAGGTAGTAAAGCCGAGCTACGACAATTTCCAAGACTACTGATATATCAAGTTTCCAGCCTTAAATTTTCCTATTATTTGAATTCCAATTAAATCTTAAAACATTCAATCAAAATTAAAATGGGAACAGTTATTAGCATCTAAATATGTGTAAATGGAAACGAATCCCGGGCATACATCAAGTTTGTGCGAATTATTGTGGTAAGTCTTACTTTAAACTACATGCTACATTTTGTAAAAGGCTTCTCAGTTAAGTACTTTTGTAGATTTTGCGAAGCTCATACAGATCTCAAAACCAATGATTTGAAGGTAAGTGTTATAAAAGTATCCTGTGTTTATAATGATCTTGATGATTTTTCTAAAGTAGAAACTTATAGCGTTGACGTTGTATATTATTTGCTAGAAGGAAAATGCCGTTATGAAGTCATTATGCGTTGTCCAAGTTCATATTTATAAATTTTTATTACTGAAAAATGTCTTCTTCGGAAATTATGTATTTCTCTTAGAATGTTCCTTTGATTTTTGGTGATCTCATTACAGATATTTGAAAAAAAGCAGTCGCGAATTCAGAAATTTTTTATATGAAATGATTCGTCACTAAACACCACACTGTATACATCGAATTGTACGGCTTAACTTTAGAGAAAAAACACCATTTCATGGTGCATTATCCTTTCATTATGAAAAATGTTGACATCGACCACATAAACTCAATTAAGTCGAGTAGAATAAACATTAACTACATATAATTACTTCAAATTGCTTGTCATCTATTAATATTAGCGATTAACGGATCAAGTTTTATACAGAACCCAAATTGTTATCGATAAGTTATTTGATAATTGTGGGTATGGAGATTCGGATAGAGTAATAAGAATTTGAACTGACATTTCTGATAGGGAAGAATGAATAAGAGAGACTAAAATTTTAGCATCAATGGATTCGGATTTTTGTGACCATTTTAAATTCTAATTTGAATGTCTCTTAATTTGAAATGTGAAGTTATCATGCGTTATATGATATTTTCGAGACTAAGAGTAAGAATTAAATGTGTGAGGATTTGATAATCAAAAAACAAATCGTTCAATAATTTTTGGAGTTTCCCTCGATCAGTGAAGCGTATTTTTTTAACCCCTGAGTCCTTTTTATAAAAAGCTTGGAATTGTAATGTTTTACATTTTTTGATTTCAAATTAGAAGAAAAATAAGGTGTCTTCAAATTGAACTCCACCAGGTAGGCAACCTCAATGTGTGTGCACGTATCCCTATAAACGGCCTATCCATTGTTTTAATTCTTTAAACATATCATAAGTACCTGTGACTAGAGGAAAAGTAATAATATTTAACTATAATATTTAATAATAAAAAAATCGTCGTGGCTCAGACTCAAGTCATATTAGGTTTACTAATCTCTAAGGTTTTCTTATAAGGGTTTATTAGTTAACATTAGTTTCAACTCTCATGAAATGTGACGTTGGGACATTCGTGCAATTCACAAAGTCGGTACTTCATGGCTAGCGACGATAGTTATATGGATTTTGTATATTCAAGAATTGATTGTACTGTGTTTTGTTAAATATTGTTTTGTAATCTATGGATATTTGCTGACTGTAAGATATTCCGAGGGACGTCTTTGACACTCGGAACTTCAGAGGAAATCAAAAGACCTAAGTATACCGGACATGGGCCAAATGCAAAGCTTCGAAAAATTAAAATTTTCCTACCGAAGCAATAACAAGCAACAAACGCGTCGACAAGTACGTCACAACCAAAAAAAAAAAAATTTGTGGGGATTTTACTACAAAATTCAAAATTCGACCTCTGTACCTACCGTGGAATACTATAATAACTTATTTAAGGTGTTTTTATTCTCAATTCACGAGCATAAGTAGTGTGAGCTCTTTAGACCAGGCCCGGGTTATTATATTGGGACTACTGGTACCTGGTAAAGAGATTAAAGAAGAATTAACCATCATTAAAGCTAGTTCTGGTTAACCAACGTTTAAAAAATAGATAACTAAATAAGCTGCTCGGGTAGCTAGCACTCAAAGTAGCCAGCACTGAGGTTCGCTATGAAACACTGCCAGCCGTTGCGCCTACTTCACCAATCAGCTTGAGAGCCATGAGAAGGGGAAGGTGTGGGAAGAAAAGAGTCGCGAACACGCTAAGAATCGTCCTCTATTCCGTTGGTTTTCCCGATAAAATCAGATCTGTTTAACTTTTTCTTGTGATTATGCTTATGATTGACTTTGATCAATCCTCAGTTTCTATTTTGATGCTTATGTTTTTATTACTGATTTCTGCTACATTTTTTTTTTGATTGTGTTTCTATTGATGATTTTTATTCTGTATTTTGCTGATGATGGAACTATGAAGTCCGTGAAGTGATTCCCCCTTCTAAAGCTACCATTCTAGATATTTTGTTAAGACCATACCCCTGTTGATACTACTACCACACCTGTAAATGATGACTCGAATCTAAATTGGGTATGCCACGTTTCTGATTACCTCTTTTCAGATTACGCCTTTTTCCATAATATGCATCTTGAATTGTGAACACCCCTATTAAATACGAACTTATCGTAAAATTGTAGAAAGTAATTTAGAGTTTTTAGTCTATTCAGATCCAGTAGGCGCAGTACCGAAGGTAGATGATAGCTATTATCTTCTTAAATAAAATTAACAATATCATAAGAGTATATTTTGGCAATGAATTTTACCCAAAAATCGTCCATACATTCAGATTTAAGAAGATTTTTTTCTTATTTTAAAAACTGGCCAGCCTACTGGAGAGAAGTGTACCTCGACAGAAACAATGTGTTCTTATCTGAATTTCTTGCCCAATAGATTATTAAGAGGATCCCTTTGTGTATTAGTAGAGTCACGTTAGCAATGTAGCCATATATGCGTATGTGAACTCTTCTTTATTTATTATGAAGATCCCCTCTTGCAGCCATTCATGTTGTAATGAAGTTTTGAAACTTAATTAATAAAGATCGTCTGTAGATTGTCAGGGGGTTGACATGGGATACCCAGTCTGACGACAGTTCGCCAAAATAGTGTGTAGATTCTCAGGGGGTTGATAGGAGGTCTCCCAACCACCAGTGAAGTTACTGTAACCAAACTTTGTTCTTCTTTTCTTTTCATTACAGTAAATAGGCTTTAGTTTTGTTTTATAGAAACCAAAGCGTTTTTAGTAATTTTCTCTCTCTCTCGCCCGAGAGAATTACCTTTCCCTTATTTTTAGTGTCTCGTGTCAATTTGGAGCTAGCATTCCTGCTAAGCGACGCCAGGACAGCATAGTGGAGGTTCCGGTAGGGTGGACCCTATCTGGCGCAAAATAAATTAAAAGGAACTTCGAGGGTTGTTCATGGGTCAGAAGTGTGTGACCCGCAGACTCGGTTTATTCAGGCGTGACAAACAAGAAAGTGGCAGTCGTCTTGTGTCTAGGTTACCCCGCCTGACCCTCCCCCGGTCAGGCCGTCTTAGCAGTAGGAACACGGGATTTTGGAAAACCTGGTTACAATGTATATGAAGTTCCATACGTATGAATTGCGGGTATGTTTATTTCAATGAGGAACTTGTGGTCCATCATAGGCCGTGAAAACTCTTTAAAGTCAATTTAGAAAATATTTTATTCTTTTATTCTATGAGGTTAGCAAATAAGTCCTTTCCACTCTTTTGTATACAATTGATCATCATTTATTGCACAAAGAAAACAAAGCTTAGTCCTCAACATAATTTTTGTTTCTCTCTATGACCTCTTACCATCTTCTCGAAACTTCTGTATGCCGCGATAGTGAAAAGTTTGGGGCTTTTCGATGAAAACCCGATTTATGTGATTTTTGACACTGCCCTCATCTGTAAAGCTTTTCCATTCAGAAGATTTTGTAACAATCAATATAATTTTAAATCAGAGGGTGCTAAATCAGGTGAATATGGAAGATGAGGCAAGACCGCATAGCTAAGGCTTAAACATTTTTTTGGGTAGCTATATTTTCTGACCGCGAAAACTTACTGATGAGGAGAGTGTCAAAAATCACCTAAATTAATTTTTCATCGAAAAGCCCCACACTTTTCACGAATTATCAATTTCCTCCAAACAACCGAACGAAAACATTTTCTGAACCGACAATGAATATACAGGTTATTCCACCACATTTACAACCTTCTTACATTGTCTGATAGTGCGCAACAAAATAAACAAAAAAGTCCTTTAGCCCTTCCATTATTTATTTCAACACGCAAAGTTTAAACCTGGAAAACTTTTATAACTTTTAAATCCTTCTTGATAACATATATTAACAAGGTTAAATAATAAGAGAAATCTATCTCTCTGAATTTCCGTTACACAACTTGTAAATAAACCTGAATTTTAAAAAACATACCAAAAATTACAATAAACGTGAACCCAGAAAATTTGTTTTCTTGTATCTTTTTCACTAAAATTTCCATTAAAAAAAATTAATTTCCAACAACAAAATCACTCTCTTTGGTTCCGTTCAGAATTTCTGTTACATAAATTATAACAAAATAAATTTTAAGAAACATTTGTGTAACACAACAAAAGTGCTTTCCCAGAAAATTGTAAACAAGTCTAAAATCTTTAGAATCTTTCTTAAAACTTTGTTAATAAAATTTTAATCAGAAAACTTATTTTATGTCAACAAACCTAACACTTCTTGATTTCTCTCATAATTTCTGTTACATAACTTGTAACTGAAATAGTAAGAACCTGAACAATTGTTTTTGAAATTTAATGAAAAATAGTTTCAAGAAGGAAATTTCTCTAGGTTCTGGTGTATTAAGGTTTGTTGTAACATTTTTTATATGAAGATAGTCTTGCTTACAAGTATCTAGGAAAGCAAGATTGCTGGTTCGCGTGTATTAAGTTTTTTTGTTACATTTTTTAAAATTTAGATAACAGAAATTCTTTCAGAAACCAACAAAATGAACTTTTTTGTTGGTTAAGGTGTTATATGGTGCTAGGATTGCTTACAAATTTGTAATTACACCATACTCTTGAAAGCGAGTTTGGTTTAGGCTAATTTGCTAGGGTTTACGAATGTTCATAATTTTGTTAATTTTATAACAATTTATGTAACAACAATTCTGAGAGTTAGGTTTTTTTATTGCTTAACCTTGTCCATAAACGTTAAAAAGAAGGATTCAAAAGTTATCAAAGTTTTTGTGCTTTGAACTTTGTATTTCGAATTAAAAGATGGAAGGGCGGCTCCTCGAAGGCACTTACCCAATATGGGATCTGAAGTTTGCCGCCAAGAAGCACACATTATCTCAATCTTTAAAACACCTAAAAATTAGTCGCTGAATTTCGCCTCTCGTTGGTTGATCAGGCCCCACTTTGAGACTTTATTGTTCCGAAACGAAGCTTCGATCAAATTTTTTTTTACATGACTTTTTTGTTAATTTCCTTGTTCGCTATCACATAGAGAAGGAGTTGTATAAGTGGTTGGACAACCTGTATAGGAATAATCCACTCATAGCAACAGTAGCCTAAATTTAGAGGGTCCTAAATAGAACTTACGAGTCCAGTACTTCAAGTAAGAATTGGACAGTTGCCCTGTTGCGAATAGGGACAAGTGGATAGAATTTCACTTGGTGGTACTAAAATATTTAAAAAATTTAAATAATTCCTTTCTTGTTTCAGAGTTAAGTTCACAGTTTAATCTTTCCCCTGATAACGACCCTATTCCTGGCACTCCTCGTGAAACCCAGATTACAAAATTAAATGTTTTAATATGAAAAAAATATAAATGAAATAAATGTTAGTAGGAAAATTTATAAGTGACGCTTCACGCAGATGATGTTGCGAGTAGTGGGGAAAGTGTTCGGAAAAGAAAAAAAGAGGTCACATATTACTTAAAATAAATATATGGTTACAATCTGCGGCCTTCCAAAAATACTTGAAATCAATTACCGTTAAGTCTTCAAAATAAAGCATGACAAAAAACTTTCAACATCATATTAAACCTTGCTTATCCTACACCTATATCCTTTTTGTATTGGGAATGCTAATAAATAAAAAAAAGAAAACTTGATAAAAATATAATTCTACTACATCAGATAATAGTCTCACTTGATCTTGCTTCTCTTTTCACTAACGTTCCCTTAAATCTTAATCAACATGTGAAATAAAAAGACTTTCTGAAACTTGATCGACTCTCCTATTTCAAATAATTTGGCTGACATTGTTATAAAAACAATTAGAATCTGAAATTTCAGATAAAATTAATTTATAAATTATATACTAGAGGCTTTCAGACATTATTTTAGGAGACAATTCGGAAATGAAGCTATAGGAAAACACAACTGCGATGTTGAACACGATGCGATGCAAAACTCAATTGAAAAAGTCTGTGTCACTGAGGTTAGGGATATAATTAAGAACTTGAAAAACGGTAAGGCTGCCATGATAGACGATATTAACGCTGAAATGCTTGAACACGATGGCGCGTGCATACCACGTAGACTGTGCGGATTGATAAATTTATGTTTTGAGATGGGAGACATCCCAGACTATTGGAAAAAAGCAATTATCGTACCAATATACAAGAGAAAGGGAGATAAAAGCGAGTGCAATAATTATAGAGGGATGAGCTTATTAAGCACCATAAGTAAAATATATACAAAAATACTTATTCGTAGGGTAATGAAAATAACAGAAGCAAAGATTTGGGAAGTCCTAAGTGGGTTTATGCCAGGAAGGTCATGTACGGATCAAATATTTAGTTTAAGGCAAATAACAGAAAAAAGTTGGAGAGTAGGAAAAAAAGTTTTCTGAACATTTGTTGACCTAGAAAAAGCTTTTGACAAGGTAGATAGAAGTAAACTTTGGGAAGTCCTAAAAGAGTATGGAGTCAATGGATGGATCCTACAAGCTATAAAAACAATATATACAGGTATCAAAGCGAGTGTAAGAGTGAATGGGAAAGTGAGTGATTGTTTCGATATTATTCAAGGAGTTAGACAAGGATATGTCATGTCTTCATGGTTATTTATATTATTTATGGACAAGTGTTTAAGAATGGCTCTCTTCGACGAAGAGGGTGTGGATCTCGAAACAGTAAGGGTACGTGGGTTAGCGTTCGCAGATGATAAGGTTGTTATGGCAGAGTCTATCGAAGACTTACAAAGAATGTTGATTAAACTAGATGCAAGCATGAAGAGCATGGGCCTCAAAATTAACGCAAAAAAACAAAAACTATGGTGTTCGAAGGAAAGAGTAAGAAAACACTATGCAATATTTTATTAAATGATGAGCGAATTGAACAAGTTGATAAGTTCGTATACCTTGGTAGCTTATTTACTAGGGACGGGAAGATAGATGAGGAATTAGGTAGACGAATAAATCAAGGTAAGAAGGTTATTGGTAGAGCAGGTTTCCTTATCAGAAGTAAAAATATTTCAAATAAAGCTAAAATGGCAATACATAATTCTATATTTGTACCGACTGTACTATACGGTAGCGAGACATGGACTTATCAAGAAAAAGATAAGAGTAAAATTAACGCAAATTGACATGAGATTTATGCGCATGATTTGGGGGAAAACCCTGATGGACAAAGTAAGTAACGAGATAATTCTAAAAGAATGTGGTGCAGAAGAGACGCTAGTAGACACATGGGAAAGAAATCGGTTAAGATGGTTCGGACATGTTGAGAGAATGCCAAATGAACGACTAACGAAACAAGTATATCAAGGTAAAGTAAATGACAGCCTGCATGAAAAAATGCATGGACCTAAAAGAAGCTAAAGAAGTATGCCAAGACAGGAAAGTATGTGCGGCAAATAGTTAATAAAAAGAGTGTCAGTAGAGTGAATGACGCCTGAAACAAAAGACCTTGACCACCAATGGACCCAAGTGGGGAACCTTACATAACGACTTCGTGAGGTTCTTCGCTGGGGGTGATTGCTAGAGGGATTGATCAGAAACCTGGGTCGGATATAATAATTGCTATCTTTGGATAAATCGATTATATTTTTTTCATTATTCTGAAAATCAGGTTGAAAAAACTGTTACAATTGTTAACGCCCCTTATGAGCCAGAAAATGACATCCGAATCCTTCCCGTTACGTTGGGCTAACTGTCTATAGGCTCACTACACCCTGCCTCTGCCTCTCCCTTGTTGGCCTGCTTTTATCATTTTTAGATTTCTTTTGGCTTCCTCTTCGAGGCTGCCTTCCTGAAGACTGCATATAACGCACCTCCAGCAGCTTTTGCAGCTGCTACGCAGCTTCTTCGCACCTTGCTGCAAGGTGTCTGTGTCTCTGGTTAAGTTTAGATTCAAGAATAAAGCCTAGTCTTAACTTTTTATTTTATTTTTCAGGACACTCACTCAAGCCTTTAGGTTACTTCTTCATGCTTTCTTCATGAAGGTGACTTTAGCCAATCCAGTCCTCTCTCTCTTTCGCGAAGTGCCTTTGAAGGGCCGTCCTTGCCTTTCTTCTCGAAAGAAAAGATCTCAATCTCTGTGAAGGGAATGAGCTCGCATACGCTGCCTTTCAACTTTACACCATCCCTGGTAGCATTGGTTAGCCTAATCCTACCTTCTGCTTTAGCTTCTACTTTTCTGAGAACTTCTTACTTCTTTTTCAATATCCTTAAGTTTTATTTTCTAATAACTCCGAGAGAAAGCGTCAATCCGGGACTATTTGAGCCTCCTAAAATAGCTCGAATGTCACAACCCATTGAAATCTCTTAACGCTAGTCTCTGGTTCAGCACCCAGCCCCTTAAACTCTCGTGTAGTCCCTGCTTCCAACTTTAATCGTTTAAATGGCTAGGATATGCCGGTGCTGCGCGATGTCATCGTGCCTTATACCTGGGCCTTAGAAACTGAAGTCAGCACCTTACTTAAATTTTTATTCTTTAAATCCAGCGAGTGCTGATAATTATTGACAAAGACAAATAAGATAAAAAGGAGTGTACACTGAAACATTGGAAAGAATATTCTATTATCACACTCGATAACAAAATCTTTACCAGTTGGTTTTCTTCATTTCCAACAAATGAATACTGCCAAAAGAATTCTGTGTTTTATCTTAGTTGGTTTCAGTAACCCTATTGGTAATTATTAAAAAATCTATAATTTCATATTTATTTTTAAGCAGAGTATCTTTATCTCCTATTCAAATTGGTGAAAAATAAAATAACACTTTGTGTCCTATAGATTTTTGGTCCTTGAATCTGAATTGTAATGTTACATTTTTCTTTCGCACCAGGTTTTTGAGAAAATGTAGGTTAGTGATAATTTTTTTCTAATAACTTAGATCGCGAACAAGAATTTTAATTGGGCCTAACTTAAAACCTTAATCCTGCACTCAATTATAAGCTTACAATAGTCGCTAATGCACATTTTTCCTTCGCTTGTAATAAGCTTTCGACAAAATATTTGCATTTATCGATATAATATTTTCTCAACCCAACAAAACGTTTCAAACAAAAAAAAATTATTGATAAAGAAGAACTGACTAAGGTTTTCGTCATCCGCAGAAAAAATTTTATTTAAAAAATTTTTGGCTATAATATTAGCTCAAAATAAGTTAAGAGAACGTCAGCGAATTAAATGATAAATATACATAGAGGTGAAGGTTATACTAACTTATACATACTTTGGAATCTTTTTCCACTTGCTAAGTAATAAATGTAATAATATATTTCCCACCTATAATTTCTTTTTGCAGAATTTACTAGCTCTCATAAGGAAAACGCGATTCATCCTGCCCCCATCCAAGTTTATAATGTTCATTATTACGAAAGCTTATTGAATCCAGGTGAGCATTATTACTTGGAACCAGGATTTTACCAAATGGGAACAGACGAGGACCACAAGTATATAATTGGATTAATCATGCCCGCATCTCGATCTTTGTATCCATTATTGGCTCCCAGGCAGGATCTTCGTAGGTTCACGATGGGAAGAGTGAAAATACGCATACATGGCGAAATTGCCAATGTGACTGAGCCAATATGGGAATGGGATCATCTTAATCGTCAACATAGTCGGTTCGGTGAAATATTTGGGCCACGATATATTGTTACTGTTGAACTGCATGCACCGGGCCAATAGGGTGGGCCATTGCTTAAATTAAAAAAAAAATCTTGTAAGAGAAATAAGAGCAAACTTATATCCTAAGAATGTGAGTACGTTTGCGAATATTTCAAGGTTGCTTCTGAAAAAAGAAGCTGGTGGCCATTTCAAGGTTATCAAATATTTTTTCAAGCAATACAAATTACAACTATCATACCTGAGAGAATGCCTAATTCACATTTTGAAAACTAAAATACAAAATGGAAGTCTTCTGATTACTATTTTATAATTAGCGTTCATAAGACAATTCAGTTCAGAATTTTCGAGACATTTCAAAAATAAGAATAAATTTCCAAGGAATTTAATGATTTTAAGAACTCTCAACATTTTATGCGGTTTTGAAGAACTACCTAAAATTTCGAAAAATTTGGGAAAATTGTATGGGGCATTTTTAAAGTCTGATGGAAAGTTCAAAGAATTCTATAATATTTTCGAGAATTTTTGTGATTTTAAGAGATTTTAAAAGCTTTCAAGGTATTTCGAAATATTTTCTAAGATTGATTTTGTTGGATATTAGCAGATTTTGAAAATTTTAAATCATTTTCTAATATCTCAAAGGGTATCAAAAGGAATTTTGTAAGATATAACAAATATTTATAAGCCTTCCAAGTCTTAAGTCGTGATTAATTTGATTAATTTTGATCATTTTTTTACGTTTTGAAAAAATCTATTGAATTAAACCATATGAACATCTGGAACAAGTACAATTGAATAGACTTCAGGGAGCTGGACAATTTTTTAGCCATGAACTTCTATTTGTATTTTGCATAATTTCCAGAATAATAAGATTTTGAATTAGTATAATTTTATATTTATTAAATTTTAAAGATAAACCCCAATTTTTCTTTAGGTTGAAGCACAGGAAGCTTAATAATCGTGTTATTTAAATATTCACTGTATTAAAACGAAAGTTTTTGAAATTAAAATGTTAAAGTTCATTAAACTAAATGCTATTTTAGTCGTTTTTTATAACTTTTATTTTACATTTTTGAAAATATTTATTGAACACAACTATATAAACATCTGGAACAAGTACAATATACTCGTATTAGACTGCCGAAGCTTAACAATTTTTAATTGTGAACTTCTATTTATATTTTGTATAACTTTCGAGAAAAATGAGATTTTGAATCAATAGAAATTATATTGCTTAAATTTTGAAGATGAAACGCAATTTTTCTTTAGTTTGAAGCTCAGAAACTTGAATAATTTCATTGAACATATTTTTCAAATGTTCAGTACATTAATAATGAACGTTTTAAAAACTAAAATGTTAAAGTTCGTTAAAATAAATGATATTTTAGTCGCTTTTTTCCATTTTTTTACATTTTTAAAAACATTTATTGAATTAAACTGTATAAACATCTGGAACAAGTGCTATTATCAGACTTCAGAAGGCTGCAAATTTTTGAACTTTAAATTTCTATTTATATTTTGCATATTTTTCAAGAAAAATAAGATTTTGAATCGATAAAAATGATATTTTTACATTTTAAAGATAAAACCCAATTTTGTTCTAGTTTAAAGCTCAGAAGCCTGAAGAATCTCATGGAACATGTTCTTTAAATGTTCAATTAATTAACAACGAACGTTTTTAAAATTAAAATGTTAAATTTCGTTGAAATAAATGCTATTTTAGTCGCTCTTAATCATTTTTTTACATTTCTGTAAAAATCTATTGAATTAAACCAGATGAACATCTGGAACAAGTACAATTTAATAGACTTCAGGGAGCTGCACAATTTTTTAACCATGAACTTCTATTTGTATTTTGCATAATTTCGAGAATAATGCGATTTTGAATTATTATAATTTATATTTCTTAAATTTTAAACCTAAACCTCAATTTTTCTTCAGGTTGAAGCACAGGAAGCTTAATTATCTCAATGTACATGTTTTTCAAATATTCAGTAGATTAGAAACAAATCCTTGTAAAATTTTAATTTAAATTATGTTAAACTAAATGCTATTTTAGTCCCCTTTTATCATTTTTTTACATATTTGAAAAAATGTATTGAATTAAACCATATGAACATCTGGAACAAGTACAACTTAATGCTCGCTCAACTAAATGCTATTTTAGTCGACTTTTACCGATTTTGTATATATTTTTAGAAAAATAAATTGAAATAAGCAATATGAACATCTGGAATGAGTACATTATAATAGATTTGATAAATTTGAAAAATCTTGAAGCATGAACTAATATTTACATTTTGCATCATTTTCGAGAAAAATTACATTCTCACTTGTTATGTAAATCTTTTTTCTTGAAAACGCGTAGCACTATTTTTTTCCTTTTCGACTCAAGATAACCGGGGAGCAACCCCCAAACACGTGCAAAATTTCACGGCTACATTGTTCTCATTATAAAATATTATTTTTGTCGAAATGGAATTAAAATATTGAAAATAATTTGCAGAAGAATATTACTAATTTACTAAAAACGGTACAATTATAGGAAACTTAAGATAAAAATTTTCGCAAATCATATTTACTTGATTCAAAGTAAAAACTTGGTTACAGAACACAAAATAAGTTTTTGTCAGAAAGACAAAAAATGGGATTCAGGATTTATTGAAGCTATTTATAAAGTTTATACGTGATGAAAGTTACAATTAATTCATATCGTTTTTTAAATTATTGTATTACATTTTAATTTCCAGTTTTTTGTCAAATTGTAATCCAGCTTTTTCCTCTAAAATTTTTACTAAAGGTCGAGAAGAACCATTAGGCCATATGATAACAGGTTTAGTAGGACCATCAGCCAATGCACGAACAACCTCGTTTTCTATTACAGCAAAGACAATGCCTGTCGATGTTTCCAGTACTTTCAGAACATTTTTACTCTTGATTATTCTTCTTGATCCACTTGCTTCAATATAATAAATGTTAGAATTATCAGCTACATTGATAGTCTTCAAATCGTTTCGATGAAGCATTTTGGTATTGTAGGACTCTTGGGCACTTAATTCTGCAAGAAAAAAGAAATACAGTGAGATCCTTCAATAACCCTCCCTTCTACAGCTCTTCCGAGAATTGACGCCGCGCCGCAGGTAGGTCTAACAGGAGATGCGCGGAGAGAGCTGCGTCTGCGGGTGTCACTCAGACGAACACTCAGGCGTAAGCAAAACGAAAGCGGAGCGGTCTCTTAAAGGTTTGGCTCGACCGACCGTCAGTTCGAAACCCTGTACTATAGAAGAGTTTTTCTTTAGATAAATTTTAGTTCTTAATAAAAAAACAAAACAAGAAGAAACTTATAAAGTTCCATTTCATTTTTGATTGTTGATGTTAAAAATAAGCTTCATAGTGCAAGAGGTGACCTCTCCTGGTATTTCTTTGTTAAGTTGATTTAGTTGTAGATTATGTGGCTGATTCTTTGGCAAATCGCAGTCTCACATTCATTCATTGTAAGACAAATTTTAAAATGAACATTAACATTCGTGGATTTATAATATTATGTTGTCGGCTAGTGTAGTGAAAATGTTTTTTTTTTTAAATTGATTTCGTGTTTGCTTAGAAATGTTTCGTTTTTAGTTAAAAATTTACTTTCTTCGGTAGAGAATTCTTCTCCTTGTTTGAAAATTCATCGTTTTTAGTTGGGAATTTATCTCTTTGGTTTGAATATTTTTTTTTACTTTTTCTTTTGTTAAAGCTTTTTTTTAATACGATTTTTTTTTGCTTAAAATCATTTCTTAAGGCTAAAATTGAACTTTACTATTTCTGGTTGAAAAATTATATTTTTTAGTTCACAAATTCAACTATCTAGTTGAAAATTTACCTATTATATGAAAAATTCATATTTTTGTTGTTGTCAATTGATTTTTTTTGGATTTTTGTGTTTTAGAAAACTCTTTGTTTGAAAATTCCTTTGCTTGGTTCAAAATTCATTGCTTTCAGTTAAAACGTAATTTGTTCTAGATGAACGTTCGTTGTTTTCAGTAGAAAATTCTTCTTTTCGTTGAAAAATGAATCTGGTCAAAATATAAGTATTTGGCTAAAACTTCTGTTTTTGTTATTTTTTTTTGTTCAAAATTGACTTATTGAATTTCAAATTTAACTCTTTCATTTTTTGTTGAAAATGTATATTTTTTTACTGAAAATTCATTTCTTCCCTAAAAATTTAAACTATTTTTTCGAAAATATTTCATACCTCTTTCTTTGGGATTTTATTTTAAGGGATCTTTAGTCGTTTCTGGTTCACAATATTATATTTTCAGAGTTATAATCACAGTTGAAGTTTATTCAAGAAAATTCAAAAATTAAAAATATAATCACACTTGAATTGTCTTTATCTAATCTAAATAATAAATTTAGGAATCCGAAAAATATCGTACAACAATTTTGTGTCTTCCGTTAACACCTGTTTATTATTATTTACTACCTGAAAAACACTTAAATGATAGCTTATTTCCGTCTAAAAATATATTTTAAATAACTTTTGCATCCGGTAACACCGAATTTATTTCGATTGAGTAAAGTTATTTGTAAGAAGAAAATACTCGATGATCCTCATTACATTTTAATCTCAGATTAATTTAAAATTGAATTTACTTCTTTTTCATTTACGTTGGCTGGAAAAATAAAATAAATCCTAATTAAATTACATAAAGATTGTGAAAATAGTTCTAATTATAATTTTGTCATTGAAAGTATTTTTAATGACTTGAATTAAATATTTATCGTTATATAAAGAAGATACTTTTGCCCAAAAATGATTTTGTAAAACAGCACCTCTTAAATACAAAAAATGTTTAATGGAACCAAAAGAAATTCAATTAATTTTATATTAGAAACGACAATTTTTCAATAAATTACATACATTTTTAACTAACAGTTGAACTTTACATTGTTGAAAAATTACATTAATTTTTAACCAAATAGATCAATTTTGAAACTTAAAAGATAAATTATTAATGAAAAACTAATTGGTTAAATTTTTTTAGGAAAAATTAATTTTTATTTTTCGCAAACAAATATGATACAAAAAAGTCGAATGTCCACCAGTGTTTGATTTTTTTTTAATTTTCAAGACACAAAGATAAATTTTCTTTAGAAAGTGAAATCTTCTATTGAACAGTTAAATCATACACTACATTGTTAAATTTTAAAAAAGAAAATACAAAATTTCGACAAAAAGTTAAATTTTCAGTTCAAATCATTAATTTTTAACAAAAAAAATTATCTAAAATCAAATTAATTTCACACTAATATTATGAATCTTTATCTACAAAACAATGGTTTTTTAAGAAAGCATTTCAGCTTTATACTAAAGCGTTGAATTTTCGCACAAATAGTTAATTTACCAGCCGAAAGGATTGTTTTTAACAAAAAGTTAATTTTTAACGATTTAGGTAAATGAGCAAACAAATTAGTTAAATTTTCAGTTCCAAAAATCAAGTTTTATTCTAAAGAAAATTAATTTTCAATGCAGAAGATTAATTCTCTACCTAAAAAGACTTTATTGGCGTTGTTAATGTTGGCGTCCTTGGCGTCGTTGGCATCGTTATTATTGTCTTTTTCGTTTCCTTCGTCGTATTGGTTGTCGGTATCGTCATTTTCGATGTTATCGTTTCATTTGCCGTTGTTGTCGTCGTTGTCAATTTTGTTCTTGCTGCCGTCGTTGTTGCTGTTGCTGTCTTTGTCATTGTTGCCGTTGTTTTCTTTGTCGTTCACTTCGTTTTCGTTGTCGCTATCGTTTGTTGTCGTTGACTTTGTTGTCGTGGTCGTCTTTGTCATTGTTGTGTTTGTCAATGTCGCCTTTTTCATTGTTGTTGTCTTTGTTATCAATGCATTGTCGTGATTGTCTTTTTTGTTGTCGTTTTGTTTGTCGTCATCGATGTCATTGTCGTTGCGTTGTATTTACCGATCTTTTTGGTGTTGTTCTTGATGGTGCTGTCGTTGTTGTGGTCGTTGTCGCTGTCTATGTTGTTGACATTGTCATTGTCGTTACCGTTGTCGTTGTCGTGTTCGTTGTCGTTTCTCTGTCGTTGCTGCTGTCTTTGTCATTGTCATTGCCTTTGTCGTTGTCATTGTCATTGTCATTGTCGTTGTCGTTGTCGTTGTCGTTTTTGCTGTCCTTGTCCTTGTAATTGTTTTTGTCGATGTCATTGTCGTTGTGATTGTCATTGTCGTTGCTGCTGCCGTTGTCAATTTCGTTGTTGTCGTTGACTTTGTTTTGTTGTCGCTGTCTTCGTCTTTGTCTTCGACATTGTCATTGTCGTTGTCCTTGTCGTTTTTCGTCGTTGTTGCTGCCTTTGTCGTTGTCATTGTCTTTGTCGTTGTAATTGTTATTTTCGTTGTCGTTGTTGCTGTCTTTGTCCTTGTAATTGTCTTTGTTGATGTCGTTATCATTGTCATTGTCGTTATTGCTGTCGTTGTCGCTGTCGTTATAAAAAAAGACTAGTGCGTTTACCAGCCATTGTGGATAGAAAATTGAAATGTTAGAGAACTTTACAAATGTTTGCGAACATTATTTACTAACACGATACGAAAGAATTGAAGAGAGGAGAAACACTGCTCTTTGAAAGCCAACCACTATTTTACAGAATTTAAAGTAAAGAAATTGAATTTTTAGAATAACGACATAAGCTATGAAAAATGAATAGACAAAATTTGCTCCTCCAGAAAAAATCGAGAAATTTGGCATGAATATTTTTTAATATAGGACGCGTAATCTTTGTTTGAACTGTAAAAAATAACATTAAAATAAGAAAATTAAATTTTTTTAACTTTACAAGGCACGAAAAAAAAATTGTTAAAAAATGTTCTCCCAGAAAGGATCTTCAAATTTGTTGTTGATAATTGTTATGTAGGAAATGTAGATTGTCTTTTCACCATAAAAACTAAAATTTCAAATAAAAAATGTAATTCTTGGAAAAATGACATCAAATAAAATAAAGTTTTATTTAAAAAAATGGTATGCCTAAATTATATCTGCAAATTTTCTTAAAACTACTTTACACTAGGATGCGTATTTTTAGTTAAAGGCGTAAAAAATAACATTGAAAGTAAGCAAATTAATTTTATGAGAAAACGACACAAGCTGCTATAAAATGTTAAATAACAATTATTTTATAAAATCCGCCCTTTTAAGTTATAAAATCAAGACAAAGAAAATACTTATTTTTTAATAACAATAGACAATATGGATAGCAATAAAATAAATGTTTCGAAATTATACATTTTTCAGATAAGTTGACAATCAAAGTTTGTTTCCAAATAAGGACATAAAAGGTCTTAAATATTTATCATAAGGTTGAACATAATGTAGAAAACTTTACATTTTGGACAAAATCGAGTGCGAAGCGCAAGATACGTTCTGAGAATAGGTTGGTTAAAGCCCAATGAGCTTTAACGAAAGAGAATTCACTATCACCAAATTACAGTTTCCGTTAATTTAATATTCTAGGTGCATTAAAAAAATTATAAATAAGTTATGATATTATAGGATAGTATATATTATTATATTCACCAATAGAAATGATAAATACCGCAGAGGCGCAAAGAACAGAACCAATAGAAATTTTCATCTTTTCTAAATGGAGAATGTTGGTTGAAAAATATTTGGACAATTTGCTTGAACGTCAACGAATACATATTATTTTTTCTACTTGAGCCCATATATCAGTCATTTTTCATTTGTCATTCTAAATGAAATTTTATCTTTACATACAGCATTTTCGAAAAAATTGGCATATCATGTGTCTGGCTCATTTCTCTCTTCAACGCCTAACAGACAGAGAACATGTTTCTTTCCATAAAATTGTAAAATACGAATATCAAATAAAAATAAAAAATGGCACATAAAACGTTTTACTTTCTGATTTTTTAGGTCCTTACAATATCGACAAAGATTATTGGACTCCAACCCTTAACTTTAAGAAAGGCCCACTAATTTAAATTGGTATAAAAAAGCCCAAGATTAGTGTTTTTTTTAATTTATGTCTTGATTTTTAAATTATTATACAGAAATTAACTGAAAAAATAGCCAAACATTCTAATTTTTCATGAAAAAAATGGTTCCTATCTAAAAATGTTATAAATGATTTTCAGAGATTGTTAATCACAATTTTTGTGAAACATTAACAATTGAAATCATTATAAACAATTTTTTTTAACATTTTGAATTCAGTGATTTTTTCAATTTTGGACTTACCTTCATCATTTGAATGGATGCTGGCATTCTTGAAATTAACACAGGTTTAATTATAATTTTTGTAAAACATGAATTTTTAATCATGTGAATAATAAATTTAACTAATTTTAAGAAAAATATATTTTTCACCACAACTGCTTTAAGTTTTTGTGAAGAAGATTTTCAGTCAATATTTCTATAGAAAAAATTAACAATCAAAATTTTTAATAAGAAATGTTTGTATCGAAATATTAAAATTAGCGGTTTTTTGAAATTTGGAATTCTCTATTTGTTAATGTTATAAACAATTCTTATTTGTATAAGTTCTTGAATTTGAACAAATATACATAAGCCTGTTATTTTTAAAATTATCTATAAGATTTCAGGTGATGGAGAAAAATTGTTAATGGTTCAAAGAAATTGTTACTGCCAATCAATTTTACAATAATTCATAGTTAATTTGTTAAAAGTTTTTATCGTTAATCTAATGTAGACATAGAGACTGAAAATCTCTCTCTAAAGATTTAAAGCAATTCAAGTTACAAGAAATCCTTTTTTAGTTTAAAGTGCAATAGTGTAATAATAATTTCATTTTTTCACAAAGTCAACAATTGTTTTATTTAAAAATATATAATTAACCATATATTATTCTAAGAATATTTTCATCAATTTAGGTGAGAATGGGATATTCGAAATTTCAAAAACAACAAATTTCAAATTTTTTCCCAAAAATTGTTTGTCACGATTATAATTAATAACGTTTTATAGAAATTACGACTAACAATCACTCTAACAATAATTTAAGGCATTCTGAGATAAAGAAATTTTATTTTTTTTTACAAAAATTGACATATTTTAATACTTAATAAGTTCATTTGTTTATAAGGATTTAAAACATACAATAATATTTCACTGTTAACCAAAATAGTTCAAAAAATTGAAAATTATTTTAAAAATTGTAGAATAGAAATATTTTAATAGAAAAGGGGTCACTTTTGCGCAAGACTTACATATGCAATTTTGCAAGATTAGAAAATATTGACCATACACCAAAAATCAATAAACTGAAAATTTCCAATCTACTTGACGAATAGTGATAAGTTTTCTAAATTCGATTTTTTCAGTTCTTTTTTTCAAATCGCAATTATCAATGTGGAATTGTAACTTTAATTGTATTTTTCAAAATTGTAATTAAAATCATAGTTTCTGAGTATTTGAGACCATTATCTATTAAAGACTAAATTAGTAATACAAATATTTTTTTATATTGGGAAACAATGCGGTTTTTAACATTTTATCACCAAGCTATAAATTGCAAACTTTTTTAAATACGGATGTACAAGCTTTAAAAAAATTCAATTTTGCAATATTACTAAATTTAAAAGAATGCAAATACACTAAAGAAATATTTCGAAGTTTTGAAAGGATACAAAAATATTTTTATTACAAAGAAAATTTAGGTCTTTTAAAATATCCAAATTAAAATTTTAAAGCTTGTTAAAAATCTTGAACGATTTCAAATGAATTCAAAAAGTTTTTAAAGATATTTTCTTGGAAACCGAATAATTAAAAAGATTTCAAAACTCTTCCGTTATTATTATTCAAAAATAATTTTTTTTTTTGCGAAATTGTATTCGAAACAATATCTAGGTTCCTAAGGATTATCAACAAAATTTTTTGCCACTCAAGCTTTTCAAGAATTTCAAAAGGTTTTTAAAGAATACAACATTTGCTCAGGATTTCTCGGATAATTTTTAGTGATTTTTTATTTTGGAATATTTATTATAAGAGCATACAAAAATTCAAGACATTCTACAAAATTTCCAAAATAATCAAAATAATCTGAAAGAATATGAGGGAATTTTTTTAATTTAGTAGAATTTAGTAGAAAGATATTCACGAAATTTGAAAATTTTGAAGCGATTAAAAATATATTAAAACTTTGAACGATTTTCGAACATTTATGAAATATTCTTAAATTTTTTGCTGTCCTCCAAAATTTTTAAATATCATTTTACTACTTTTTATACCATTAAATTGATACATGAAGAAAACTAAACAACATGTTTGACTAAGGATTTAATTTTTTGTTATTTGTCTTTTTGGATGAATTTAATTCTATTTGATTTCGGCCTTGTGTCCGTCCGTCTGTCTATCGTACAAATCAATATGTACATAGGGCTCAAAGCTGACATATAGGACCCAAAATCGACATAGCGCTGCAAAGTGATACAAAGCCCAATACAGGGCCTAAGCTAATATAAGGTCCAGAAAAGACATAGAAATGCTTATTTTTATAAGGCCAAAAATTGTTATAGGACCCAAATCCGACATAGTGTTCAAAATTAGTACAGGGCCCAAAGCAAATATAAGGCCCAAAACATACATATGGTCCTAATTTAACACAGGACCTAAAATTCCTATAAACCTCAAACTCGACATGGGGCTATAATCAACTTAGGGCCTGAAACGAATATAAGGCCCAAAATATATATAGGACCTCACATTCACATAGGGCTCATGGTTTTCATGGTACCGAAATTCCAAATGGGGTCCATAGTTGATATGGTGCACAAAACCAATACAATGGCAAAAATAGGCATAAGGCCCAGAATCGATAAATGGGCCACAAGTTATATAAGCTTAAATTTTGCATTAGGACTAAATTCGGCTTATTGCGCAAAACAGGCAGAGATCCCAAAATCTGTATAGGGCCAAAATTGAGTATAGGCCCAAAAATTCATATAGGGCCTAAAATAAATACCGGACATAAAATTATTGTAGGGGTCAATACGTGCATGTGGCTTAAAATTGATATAGGGCCAAAAATTTGATGAATGTCCCAAAATTGAACAAGGGCCCAATATGAAATTGGAGCCCAAAATTGGCATATGGACCAAAATATAAGCGTTCGGCTCCTACTTTGACTAATATTTTGGTTCTAAATTAAATTTCTTCGTTAATGCGAATTAGCGAAAAAATAATCTTTTTCAAATTCCTGCTATGCTAACGAAGGCTCTGATTCTTGATTTTCTCAAAAGTACTAACTGCGATTTTCGACTTTCAGCCCGTAACAATTCTGAAGATTATTTTTTATGAAATTGGTGTTGACGTGGTTTAGAGGGGATGCTTTTATATCTGATTTTCAGAGCCCAAAAATTTAGAGACTCTGTTCAGGCTGGAAAATGGTAAGAAAATATTTTTTCTTTGGCAAATGAGCGTTGACTTTGCATGGTGGAGCTGATTTTTAGAGTTCCAGGTTGAAGCCGAAAAATCAGACTTGGTATTTTTGAAGAGAAAAATGCAAATTTATTGAAAATAGTTGTTTTTGGAAATTTTGGGGCAATTTTTTGCGGAATGCCACATCCTAAAAACCCAAGGTTTTGCTGAAATCGAATTTGAATTACTTTTTATTTCAAGATAATGGAGGTGCTAGATTATTGTAAGCCAGAACCTCAAAAAGAACATTTATTTGTTGAAAAAATATAAAGGAGTCCAAAGTTTTTAAATTGTGCTAAATAAATACTAAAATTGACATCTAGCGGTATATTTATGCAAATTCTTAATAATTTTCAAATATATTTTGCACCGGTCGCTGAATCAAAATCCGGGGTCAGTTTGACCCGATCAGATCAGAATCAAGGTAAATTCAAGGTTAAATGGAGAAAACGATTAGATTCGAGAAAACCTGAGCTTTGAGACATTTTTGGGGTCGCTGAATCCGAATCCGGGGTCAGTATGAACCAAACAGGTCAAGATTAAGGTCAATTGAAGCTGAAAATGAAAAGAAAGCATTAAATCAGCGTACACAACTGCTCCAATATATTTTGGGGCCACTTATTAGGAATCTAGGGTCAGCTTCACGTCATCAGGTCGGCATGAAGGTCGTCTCAAGGTCAAAACTAAGAATACCATCGAATGAGAGAAAACCTCTTGTCATAGAAGTTTTTGGTATCGCTGATTCCGAATCCGAGGTAATTTCGACCTTATGTGTTTTATTTCATGGGGTAGATTTCCTTGGGGTAGCCTTCATCTCAAACTGATGCAGTAAAAATAACCCCGGATTCAGATTAAGTGACCCCAAAAACGTCTGCGAGTAGATGTTTTCTCCGATCCAAAATTTTTCTTTATTTTGACTTAACTTGACCTTTATTCTGACCCTTTTCGGTCAAACTTACTCCGGATTCGGTTTCAGCGACCCCAAAAACATAAAAGGGTAGATGTCTTCTCTAAATAAATAGTTTCCTTCGATACAATGGTTTTCTGCATTTTGAAGCTAAACGACGCGAAATATGGAAAACGGTCTCAGAAAGGAATTGCAGCGTTTTAAATGTCCCATGACAATTTTCTTCACCATTTTTTCCCGGAGAACTGATGTTTTGCTCGAGGAGGTCTTAAAGTATCAGAATGAAAAATGGGGAAAACACACCCAATGCACTTGGCTATCCCAAAATTATAATAGGACATAGACAACAAATTATTATTGATTATTCCCCTCCAAAAACTTCTAAACCATCATAATTTAATGCGATTTTAATTTTTCAATCTATTCAAATAGCGTGTTAACTTACGAAAATATCTCGAGTTCGAGGTTTAGATATTTGGTTTTGTTTGAATATTGAATTTTTACAAAATCAATTAAAAAATTACTTTTTTACCATAAAATCTGTTACAGCTCTGCGATACCCAGTGGGCACAAAATTTGGCGACGTCTTTACGACATCGTTACGACATCTTTACGACATTTTTACGACATCCTATGTCCGTGCCGTTTCAGTGTCTTTACGATATTTTAAAGACATCGTCAGACCATACGACGTGTTAGCGATATCGAAAGACACCTCAACGACATGGAAATAGGATATCGTAAAGTTGTCGTAACGATGTCATAACGATGTCATAAAGACGTCGCCAAATTGTGTGCCCACTAGGTAACTTATATGTGTGACAAATATCATCTTTTATAGAAGGGTTATCTATGTATACAAAATTTATTTGTGAAAATGTAATAATTTTCATTTTTATAAACAATTGACATGAATAAATGTAAAATTTTGGCATTTGCGCGCAGAAAAAAGTGCTATTCTCTAAAATTGTTGGTTGTAAGCTGCTTAGAAACATGTTTTGATGTTTTTCGTGTAATTTTATAAATTTTTATATTTACCAATGGAATTAAAGAAAACCGCAAGAGTGAAATACAGGGAACCAAACAAGATCTTCATCTTTAATAAATGGAGAATGTCTATTATTTACGAAAATATTTTACTTTCTATAGTACCTGCGACTCGTTTCTCTTTTCAAGGCTAAACAAATAGAGCAGACCTTTCCTTTTTACCTCGCAAGGGAAGGATTAATAAATGTATTGAATGCATAGTAACATATGGATCTTTACTTATTTCACCTTGACACATTTCTAAAAATGCTAACCTCATCATTCGTGTAATTTGTCGCTTTTATGGGCAAAATGACTTTAAATACAATATTAAAATTTAGAACAATTATATTTTTAAGTTTTATTTGTTTATTCTTAAAGTTATGTAAACATAATTTTCCTAAGAATCTTGAGAAAATCCAAAAAGATTTTTTAAAATGTGATGATGGTATAAACCCTCTTAAATCATTCCTACCATTAAATTAAAGGGTTTCGCCCAACATTTTCATACATACAATACATTCATACAATCTTTTGTTATTATCACTCAAAAAAGAGTTTAGGGACGTCTATTATGATAGTTTATAGCATCTCCGAATTTAGTCTCGAAAATGTTTAATTTTTGTAAAAAAAAAACCCGGGGGAACTGTACCCGATTGTCCACGCGACGAAGTATCACATTCCCATTAAAGTATTGCCATGATGAAAAACAACTTACATCTGGCTTTGAAGCTTTATTACTCGGCAGAAAGAAATTGCAGAATCTAGATTTAATGATAGAAGTATTCATTCACATTATACTTGTAAAACGTCAGTTTTATTTTCTTTAAAAATTGGTTTTCTTTCCTGTTACAGAAAATGTTTGAAAAAACAGGAGGAATTACCCTGTGGGCACAAAATTTGGCGACGTCTTTACGACATCGTTACGACATATTTACGACAACCTTACGACATCCTCTGTCCATGTCGTTTAGTCATCTTTACAATATCGCAAATATGTCGTATGATCTGACGATGTCTTTACGATATAATTAAGGCACTGTAACAACATGGACATAGGCTGTCGTAAAGTTGTCGTAAGGACGTCGTAACGATGTCGTAAACACGTCGCCAAATTTTGTGCCCACTGGGTACCCTCAACTTTAATTACGTCGACTTCGAAGTGCTGACGTGTTTAAAAATTCGTACCATAAATTTTAACAAATTCATGAGAATTCTATAACATGCACATACTAAATGGCAATTTGTTTTACTTCCATTTCAGGGCATGTTCTACGGTGACAAGCGACTAAACCAGTCCTCGGTTTTAAAAATTTGTTTTGGAGTTTGCCATGTCTAAAAGCGATGATACAGTATAACTTTGATTATCCGGCCTCCGATTATCCGAGGCTCCACGTTATCCGAGGAAACGGGATTCATCAAAACACTCCGCATTAACCGAGGTCTATGCTTAGATAATACGTTATAGATACCTTAATAAATTAATAAAGATAAATTCACATTCGTAAGTTGTTTATTTTTATTTGCTAAATGTTTATAATTATTTTTATATTTAAAATATATCAAAATTAGATAACTTTTCCGAATTTTGTACATATTCCGTACAATCTGAGTTTTCGCTTATCCCAGGTATCTTCTTTCTAGATTACCTCGGATAATCGAGGTTCTACTGTATACTGCTTTTAAAGTTTGAAACATAGGAAATGTGACTATAAAATGCGTGTCTTTATATAGTTTAAATAATAATTTTGAAAAAAAAAATTATCAGAGTTAAAAGTAAATTTATAAATTGATAAAATAGGATATTACCACTCGAGTTGTAGCACTTTACAGTTAATGTTTAGTTGGATGCATTTCAGATTTTTTGATTCGCATTTCGAACACTGACACAAATTTTGGATTTAATCGTCCGAACATTCTAAAAAAACCAATATAAACAATAAAATTTGCTCATTTATTGCAAATCAAAAAATAAGTATCGACACGCACGTAGCATTTAATTAATTTTGGAGCATTTTTAATAATTTCTTCCGGCGAAAAAAAAATTTTCAACGTCGATACAATAGAGATCACGTGAACAAACATTACCTGCAAAGTGCTACAACTCGAGTGGTAATATCCTATTATATGAATTTATAAATAAACTTTCTTTGAAATTATAAGCATACTGATACATGCAAACGTTCTTTAGTGGTTTTTATTTCATTTTTCAAATTTTAAACACTATATCTCAATCCGTTTGGACGTTGTGAGCACAAAAAAATGAAAATATTTTCACTCGATTAGTTTAAAAAAAATTATTACTCAAACTAAATATACGAACGCACTTTAGCAGTTTCATCTCAAAAGCTGAGCGTTTAACAAAATTATTGATGTGTCAATTAAAAGCCTCGGAATTATTATGATCTTGATGCGTTTAATAACTGGAGAACTCGCATTGAAAAAGCTCCTTTCTCAGCATTTTCCAATTTGAGCGTAAAATAGATCCCTTTTGAAAAAGGGTCAAGTTCCAGTAAATTATAAAAACTAGACTTAATCTCCTCTTCACTACTCATAACACATAACAAATTTTCAAAGAGACATTCAGCCTTTAAAGTAGCAAAACGCTTTGCTCCCACGATGATTATCTGAAAATTTTCTTCACAGAGGAGCAAGGAAAGAGCGCAGACTCTACAGTCTCCCACTATGGCGTTTCTCGAGTATAGTAATTTCGTAATCTTAAAATTATGTTTTCGCAGAAGCGGATCTAGAAAAAAATCCGGGGGGAGGGGTTCTTCTTTGCAAAATATTTGAAGAATTATTTTTAAAAATTGACCAGTGATGAAGCTTTTGCTCCCCCCCCCCCTCCCATATCTGCCACTGGATTTTGGAGTGACAGATAAGAAAAACCTTTCTTCTCCTCTACTCCTAAGGCAACAGTACGTTATGTTGCACTACTTCCATCCTCGCACCAATTCCGCTTTCTTCGGCCCTTGTCTTCTTCAACTTCTTTCGCGGTTTCGGGCCGCTCTCACCCTCGAAGATGAGCTCCTCCGATCACCAGTATAGACGCGACCTAGGTTTGTAGGTTTAGCCTTCTTAACCAATCACCCTGACGTCAGGACTTCCTCCCTAAAACAACAAACAAATAAAATGAAAAAAGCTCATTAGACCTCAACCCGTGGCCGCCGCCAACCAGTCTCCAGCACCAGGGCTGGTCCATGGAACAAATAGACGAGTTTCTGCATACCAACGACAAGAACTTGCCCGTCCGAGGGCCGCTTCCAACTTCGATCCACGGCAGCAGCGAGATTCAAAGGAAGAAGTCGTGGTAAAGTAGCCTCTACCCAGGAGCATGTTCCAACAAGCCATGGTCCCGCCAATTCGATGCACGGTGTGCCCACTCTAATATATTTTGGGGGAGGGGGTACTTATAGATTGTGGCAAAATGTGAGATCAGCGTCACCTAGGGGACGTAGAAAGAACTATTGTCTACAGCAACGACCCCCCCTTTCCTTCTCACCGTAATTTGTAGGTTATGTTGACTTTTATTTCTGAAATAAATACATGAATAATAATAAACAATAAAACAAACCGAAAATTGAACAAAATAAAATCTATCATCGATCAAATGCAATAAAATGTTTAAGTCTTTTGCAATCGATCTATCATAGAAAGATTCCAACATACTTTAACATTTGATTGTTCGTTCTATCAGAACGATTCCAACAGGCTTTAATATCTTATTGCATTTGATCGATGATCGATTTGGTTCCATTTGTAGTTTGTGTTATCGGTGATAATCCATTGTGAATCCAAGTTCATCATGCAAAAAAAATATAATTCTTGCAGCTACTGTGAATTTGAGCAGACGTTAGAACTTCTGTCGTCTGCTCGAGTTCATTTCGAATTCTGAATTCACACGAGCGCCACCTAGGGGGCGTAGCAATTTCTGTAATCCGCTCACCACTTTTCTATGGGAGTGGGCACACCGTGATTCGATGCTCAAATACGTTCGACTTTGACTGACTTGGAGTGAACCGACGCCCCCCACTGTACTCATTGCATTGGCGCGAATGGAAGGGGAAGCCAACTGCCCACACTGCGTACAGTCCCATGTTAAAGAATATGAACTTAGTATTGTAACGAAGTAGTGCCAGCTAGTGGTGATAGAACAAACTACAGTTCTATTTCGGCAACCCCTTCACCCCGCTTCTCCAACCGTACCATGCAAATTATAATGTATTTTTAAATTTAGATTTAAAGAAAGAATAATTTGCATAAACACACTATTTTATGCAATATAGGATAACATAAAATAGCGTATGATCAAAAATGTATTGAGTTTTTTTATGTTAAATGAAATAATTTGCTTGTGCAAATTATTCTTCCCATAATTCTAAATGAAAAAAATATTTAAACAGAGACATTAACCCCAACACTTGAGTACTACTCCGAACAAATCGGTCTCTTTTCAATTTAAAACTAAAAATCGTCGTGTGGTCAATCGGGTACAGTTCCGATTGCTTTTTTCCACAAAAATGAAAATTTTCAAAAACTGAATTCGGAGATGCTATACAATATCATAACGGACGTCCCCAGATTCTTTTTTCAGGGATAATAACAAAAAAATGTATTGTACTAAATAAAAATTTTATGCATATGTATTATTTTGAGGTTACGTCGTTTTTCATCTCTGTCTTTTTGATAATCAGAAATGATTTATGAAATAAACTTTTGGATTGCCTGCAAACAAGGTTAGTTCCGGGAGATTAGTTACTATGTTCATTTGCAAGTCCAAAGTTTTCGGCCAAAAATATTGTGTAGTTTGGAAGTAACGCAGAGGAGAATTGTAACATACATAACCTCCAAATATACACACGTTCTTAGCAATATCAACAAATTTTTTGAAAAAAAAACACAAATAAAGTGTGCAGGGACGTCCGTTAGCATGTCGCTATCATGTCCCAAATTTTTAAGACAAAATATTGATTATTAAAGAAAAAAAGCCGTCGGAAGCTAAAACTGGTAAAATCGGTAATTTTCTAAGTATCACATGCCCTTAATATAATCACTCGTCCGCCATGTTTCTATATTCCTGATCTTCCCCTTCTACCACACAAGCATAAACACAGATGCCATCTAGGGGAAATAGAAATCACTAAAAATCGTTCACATTTTAGCCTTAAAACTGTACCTAGTGTGCAACTGCTGCACCCGATCCAAGGTGTCAGAAAGTTCGGGTGCCCCAGGGTGCCGAAACTGATTGGTTGACTTTTCTTTACATGCGCCTGGCAGAACCATGCTTTGTTGGATCATGACCCAGGAGGGTACGTACGGCTCGCCACGCCCGGGAAGACAACAGCACCGTGGCGAAGTAGCCTCTACCCAGGAGGGTTCGACGGCTCCCCAAACACATCCGACTAATATCTCGAGACACACTTCAGCTCATCCCACCTTTAGATCAAGTCGGGTTCACAAACCAGACACCCGGCTCGTGTCATATCAATAAAATACAGCTTTTTCACAGAAACAACAGCCAGTTATTTAGCAATGCTTTTTCTATAAATCGATAACATTTGATAATTGTTTAACCAAACTTAATTAACAAATGCATGATTTGGCTATTTTTCAGCATTTAAACGTATTTTTTGTGTAATCAACTGCTTAAAACATTATTCTTAACTTTTTTTAATAGATTGATAACGATCAACTATATTTATTTTTAATACTCTAATTGATTTATTAGTACCGACTCCGATCATTTATAAATCATTATTTTTTATTAACTCATGGCAACGTATTATTGCTAAGTAATTCTAATTATATCCTATTAAAAAATGTAGTTTACGAAGGGAAAAATTTTTTAATTTGGGAAAAATTTGTTTACTACATTTTTAATGAAAAATAAAAATTTTGGATCGTTAATGAACTATCAAAAAATGTATAAAAATATGTTATTAATAGTTGACTACACCAAAAAACAACAAGTTCAAATGTTGGAAATTAGTCAAATAATGCATTTATTCATTCAGTTGGGATAAACAAAGATCAAATGTTATTGATTTATATCAAAAAATCGTTGCTAAGTAACTGGCTTGTTATTCCGTGAAAAGAACGGTATTTTATTTATAAATGCACAAAATAAGAAAAATTTGTTTAAATATTTGTTGTCTACAATAATAAATTCTTTACTGTCATCCAAAGGTTCTTAAAAATGTATAAGTTAGTTGTTTACACTTAATTGCATCGAAAAAATCAGGTTTGTACCTATATAAATAGCCAAACAGTGAATTTGTTAATTAAGGTAGTTTAAATAATTAATAGTTTTCATTTGGTGGCAAAATATTATAGTTAGGCTTAATTTCTAAGCAATATGTGATCCGCTCCATAGAAAAACTTCATCCCATAAAAAATACCTGAGATGGATATTTGTTTATAAAAATTGCTTTTAAAATAACAAATTCTTTATTAAACTTTATTGATTCAACTAAAAAACTCTTTTTATCCATTAATTGTTGAAAGCATTGCTGAAAAGCAAGTATACTTAAAAGTCTAATTTTTGTTATTTAATAAACGAAAAAATAAACCAAAATTTATTAAGAGTTGCTTTAAAATTATTTGAGAATAAAAACGCAAAATGCTATCTTTACTCTATTTTACAATAATTTCTTAGATTTTTTAAATTTTGATTCAAATAATATCGTCACTTTTCAAACTGCAGTCGCTGCATGACGAAGAGAAATGCGATTATGTGAAAAGTGAATAAAGTGAGGTGAAATTGATCAGGTGTGTAAATAATTCTTGTGTTTTCATTTGGAACCGGAAACTTCTAAAAACGTTTTATTGCGTCTTCATTTTTTGAAGAATATTCATAAAAATATAAATTTTTTATGATTTAAAAAAAAGAATTGATAAATATGGAATAAGTATGAACTAAAATATTAACTAATAAATGTTCAGCTAGTTATTGCTTTGATTTTTTTAAGTTTATTAATTGATTTCAAGCAACGAAAGTGATAAATTTTCAATGAAAAACGGTTTAATTTTAACGAAACAGTCAAACTTAAAATGTCAAAATGTCAAAATTAAAATGTTTTTCAACCAAAGAGAATTAATTTCGAAAAATAGTTTCTTTCTTCACCATAGAGTGGCATTTTTATCCAAGAAAGGTGAAATTTGTACAAAAACTGATACATTTTTAATAATAAATGACATTTTTTTTTAAGTTGCACTTTCATTCAGCAAAGGTTTCCGATTATTTTTCGATATGAAAATATAAATCGTAACAAAAGTAAGATATAATTTCTGCTGAAGCAGGTGAGTCTGAAATTCTAAAAACAATCTTTTTAAAAAAAACTAATCTTCAACTCAACTGTTACATTTTTATTTAAGTTGATGAAATTTCTTCTAAAACAGATGAACTTAAAAAAAGACGTAAAAAAATAGTTCATTTTGTGTCCAAAGGAGGTCCACTTTCCAGTGACAAAATAAGATTTGTAAATAATAAGTTCATTTTTTGTTGAAAATTCGCATTTTTAAACAAAAAGAATCACTTTTTAACCAGATTGTTGAATTTTCTAACAAACAATTGCACTTTTGTCTAATAATTTTTTCCAAGAAATAAACTAAAAAATTGAAAGTATTTTAACAATCATATTCAACTGAAAAACTCTTTTCGTCCATAAATTGTTCAAATTTAGTTCGAAACAAGTGACGAATCGCCGCCTATCCCCAAAAAACATTTTCAATCACTTCTTTGTTTATAACCAATTCAATAAAATTTTTAACATTTGCAATGCTATTAAACATTTTTTTATAGTTACTTTCAGTTTTCTGGGTATTTTTTATTGAATCAAAAGCATTTGTTTAAAACCGGTATACTTAAAAAGTCAATTTTTGTCATTTTTCTTATTAAATAAACAAAAAATAAAGATTTGCCATTGCAGTTCGATGAGAAATTTTATTAGCTCTTTCTTAAGAAAAGGAAGTTCAAATCGGGCAATAATTGTTTTAAAAAAATCAATTTGTCCACGGAAGTTTTTTTTGCCCCACTGTGCGTCGTTTTCTTTTGCCTAAAATGTCGATTTCCCTGCTTGAATCTTTAAGGGATGATTAAACAAACCTTAAAATAAATGCAAGTACTTTTCCCGCGAGGATTTGTATTCCACATTTATTTCGTATAGATTTTAGACCCCAACAGTAGAAGTAAATAATCTTACTAGATTTTGATTTTTGAGAAATGTTCATTTCCTTGCATTAGTGTTTAAGGGATTATAAAACAACCCTTCAAATAATTTTCAACACTTTCCCGTTAGAATATGTTTTCCACGTTTATGTTGAATCTATTTCTGATCCAAATAGTATATTCGATAAATCCTTATTTTACGAAAATTATCTATCCGAAAAATATGTACAAATTTGGTCCTAATCATTTTTATATGACGCGAATTTTTTCTTTTATTCGTAACAATTATTTTATTCGTAACAAATAATAATTTAAATTTGAAAAGAAATTTATATATCAATGCGTAGTTTTTTTATTTAATCGTGAAAAATAACCTTAGGAATAAAAAATGAAATTTTTGGAAAAGAGGCCAAAGGCACGAATACAAATTTATAAATATAAGTTGTACACTTGAAAAAATCTGTAAATTCGGATATAGTCATTTTTAGATGGAACGTGTAGTTTTTGTTTTAATCGTAAAAAATATAAAAAATTAATTTTCCGAAAAACGACACAATCTGTGAGAAAATAGTTAGACAAAAGCTGCTTAAACTAAAAAGAGCTACAAATCAATCAATGATTTTTCAATACGACGCATGATTTTTCTTTTAATCATAAAAAATGAGTTACGAAAAAAATTAATAAAGGAAAATTAATATTTCTATAGTGGAATATTTATCAACATTTTTTGCTTAATTTTGCATTGCTTGAACTAGTTTTATTTATATAAATAAGAAAAACACATTTTTAATTAAAATAATTAGTGCTGGTCTAGTGGAATATTTAAGAGCATTTGTTAATTCACTTTTAATTATGTAAGAAAATTATATTTGTCTAAGAAATTGATTTAAATTGATTCCAATGCGTCAGGAAAATTTACAAAGTTTGTGCAATAATTATTTTTAAAAAATTAGAAAGATTAGAAAGATAAAAGATTAGAAAGATTAAAAGATTGCTTAAACAAATACAAAAACACCAACCAATGTTGACATACATTTCACTATACAAATATAAATAATTTTAAGCAAAGAAAGACGCGAATGCAATGCCCGAAAAGTCAATTTCATGAAGAATTAATTGACATTTTTGGTTTTAATGGCACTTTTCAGGGAGTCATGGGGGTGTCTTCGGAGTCTGATACATTAAATTCTTCGTTAAATAATTTCCTACGAGCCTATATCCTTTCCTTTCACATTTTCTCAAACCTGGAATTCCTTGAGTTCCTTTAATTCTATGATTATTTGAATTCCTTGAATTATCTGATTTCTTTGAATTCCCAGAATTTTTTTAATTCGCGCAATTCACTTATTTCCCTGAATTCCATAGTTCACTAAATGCCTCGAATTCTCCAAAATCCTTGAATTGTCGGAATTCCTCGAATTATTCAAAAACATTAAATTTTCTGCATTCCCTCAATCCTATGAATTCCTTGAATTCTCTGAATTTCTTAAATTCTCTCCATATCTTGGATTCTCTGAATTTCTTAAAATCTCTGAATTCCTTGAAATCCTTAAATTTTCTGAACTTCCTTCATTCTTTAAATTTTTTAATTTCCTGAATTCTTTAAATTCTCTGAATTCCTTTCATTCCCTGATTTCTTTGAATTCCTTGAATTCCCTTAATTCCTTAAATTCCCTGAATTCTTCACATTATCAAAATTCATTAAATTCTCTGCATTTTCGGATTTTCTTAATTCTCAGAATTTCTTGAATTCTCTGAATTTCGTTAAATCCCTGAATTCCTTGAAATTCTTAAATTTTCTGAACTTCCTTCATTCTTTAAATTTTTTTAATTCCCTGAAGTCCTTAAATTCTCTGAATTCCTTCAAATGTTATGAATTCCGTAAATTTGTTGGTTAAAATAAATTCCTGTCATTCCCTGATTTCTTTGAATTCCCTAAATTCCTTAAATTCCCTGAATCCTTTACATCCGCAAAATTCATTTAATTCTCTGCATTTTTGGAATTTTTTTAATTCTGTCAATTTCTTGAACTCTGTTAAATTCTTTAATTCTATCAATTTCTTGAATTCTCTGACTCACTTAATGTCTCCGAATTCCTTAAATTCCCTAAATTCTTTAAACTCCCTTAATTCTTTGAATTTGCAGAATTCCAGTATTTTTGGAATTTCTTTGAATACCCTGAACTCCATAAATTCCTTGAATTAGATAAACAACCTGAATTCCTTGAATGCCCTTATTTTCTTCCTTTTTGTTTTAATTTCTTGAATTCTCTGCCTTTCTTCTTTTCTCTGAATTCCTTGAATTGTCTTTATTTCTTAATTCTCTCAATTTCTTGAATTATCTGATTTTTTTTAATTCCCTGATTTCCTTGAATTCTCTACATTCTCTGATGTCTCATAATTCTTCATTATAATTATTATTTATTATAATTCTTTTAGATTCTCTTAATTCTCAATATTCCCTGAATTCCTTTAAATTCTCTGAATTCCCTGAATTACTTCAATTAGACGAATAACTTTAACTCCTTGAATTTTATCAGTTCCTTAGATTTCCGGTATTCCCTAAATTCTCTTAATTCCTTGCATTCTCTGTATTCAGTGAATTCTTCGCATTCCTGAAACATCTAAATTCCTTGAATTCTGTGATTTTCTTGAATTCAAAGACTTCAAGAAATTTATAGAATTCAAAGAAATCAAGGAATTCCGAATCTTCAAGGAATTCACAGAATTCAATTATTTCAGAGAATTAAATAAATTCAGAGAATTCAAGGACTTCAGATAACTTGAGGTTTTAAACGAATTCAGGGAATTCAAGCAATTCAGAAAAATATAGGGAAGCAAGGATTTCCAGGAATCCAGAAATTTAAAAGAATTTATAGATTTTGAGAAATTTTTAGCATAAAGGGTATTAGGAAAATTTAACGAACTCAGGGAATTCCAGTCATTCAAAGAATTTTACGAGAACAAAGAATTAAGAATCCTGAGAATGTAGAGAATGCTTTTAATTCATAGAATTCTCATAATTAGATAAATTCGTTGAACTGTTTGAACTCTAAGAATGCCTTGAATTGTATGAATTCCTCAAATAATGTGAATGACTTGAGTTATCACAGTTCCCTAAATTCTCTAAATATCCTGAATAATCAAGCATCCTTAAATACTATAAATTTCATAAATTCTAGGAATTTTCAGAATTCTATGAATTCCCCAAATTCACGAATTCCCTGAATTTCATGAATTACCTAATGCAGTAAGATAATAATAATAAGATAATAATCTCAACGATTCTATCGCAAATTTGCAAAAAGGCCTTTTTCTAGAGAAAATACACGTGAATTTTGAAGTTCAAATAAATAAACCCTGATATTTCACTAGCCAATGACAAAGAAAAATATGCTCAAAGAAGCTTAGTGCATTGAAGAAAAAAATTCGTAATCGATATTAATGTGGTAGCAATATATTCATAAAAATAGCTTTGAAAAATATGTTTTCAACTAACTTTCAGAATGTTAGTACGCTCCATTCCATCTTAATTAAATAATTATAAATTTTAAGCATTTATTATAATTAAATATAAAGGACCACCCTCGTATAACACTTACGTAAGAACATAAGCGTGAACAGTTGGACAAGTGATAAGCTCCATATGTGCAAGTGCACAGTTGGGCAAGTGAGATCTGTGCACGTGCAAAATTAGGCTAGTGTCGTCTGTGCAAGTGCAAAGTTAGACAAGAGACGCATTTGCACGTGCACAGCTAGAAAAGTGACAGCTGTGCACGCGCACACACCCATAGAAATTTAGTTACAAAAAATGTTTAAACCGATATTACAATTTAGTATAATCTTTTACGATTTAGGGAAATCGGATATGTATATTAAAAAGTAGTATAGTATTTATTAATAATCTATGAAAAATTTACTTTGGAAAATTAATATAAGTTTTACAAAACCTGTGAAAGAAAATGTGATATTTAAAATTCACTATATTAAATTGAAGATAGACCATAATGTCAATTATTAGATAGAATGGAATAATTTTTTCAGATTTTGATACAGAGGATTCTGAAATTTGTTAAAGACTATACTAAAAATTATGAGTCACTCGAAAAAAATGTGACAGTCGAAAATACGAAAACGACAAGTTCCTAACCCTTCGTGAAACTCCACCAACTCATCCTGCACAATTATAGCACATAAATACGCACATTATAATTATGATTAGTAGTATTTGTACACATAACAATTTAGAATACATATTCGCTGATGTAACTACCCGTTTGGAAATAACCCCATTTGGCCTTATTACAAGTTGGGCACTAGTCGGGGGCTAGTTGGGCTCTTAATTTTAACAAAGTACCCAGTCGGGGACTAGTCGTGGACTAGTTAGGCTTTTTGTTGTTAAAATTTCAGTCGGGACCTGGTCGGTGGTTGGTCAAGGGCTGGTCGGGCCTTTTTGTACACTAATTTCCATGCGGGTAATCTTCAGGCTCTGGTCAGGAGCTAGTGGGGCTCCGGTCGGGTTATTCTTATGTTTTAGTATCCGGCGAGGTCTTATCAAATGAGGTCATATCTAAAAAAGCGTAATGATTTTTTATTCTAAAACACTAAGGATATATTTAACAATAATTGTAAACCATTTTTTTGGGAAAAGATTTATTAATGTTAAAGTCATCTCAAACATTCTTACTAAATAATTATTAAGTTAATAATTTTGTAAGAAAATCAAATTTTTATAAAAGCAACGATCAAAATCTACAAAAAGACGTAATCTTATTTTTTGTTAGTATTTTTTAGAAAATTGCGAACATTTATAAATACTTTTGTACGGAATTTTAAGAAAATCCATATGGGAAAATATACATATAGATGTAGGTGAAAAGTCTGCCGAAAGTCATAAGACTCCAAATTTGTAGAGGTGCTTATTTTTAAATTGATCTGAAAGGTATGATATATGTAAATAAAGTCTAATCCTTCAGGTAGTTGAAATTGGAAAAAGAAAATTTTTTTGATTAATCAGTGAAGAGTAGTATACCAGTAGTAAATTATTAAGCACGGTACAGTTCAGATTTCGCTACCACCTTCATTTGAGTCTTGCGGTTCTGGACTGGTAGCTTTAAAGAAAACCCGTAAGGGCACGACGTGCCACCTCTCGTGCTACAGAAATGACGCGTCGAGTGTTTAAGGCAGTAGTCCACGCGTAACGAAACATAATTACCTGGAGCAGAGACTACCGTGACTAATACGGCGGTTCCTTCAGAGCGAAGCTTTTCCATTGCTGCGTTCCAGCTGAAGTTTTAACAAAAATTAATATTCCACAAATTTTGTGGAATTTTAGTTACACAAATTTGTGCATTATTAAGCGTAGGATATATGTTCCCCATTAAATCTTAGGTAAATTTGAACACTTTTTAATATTTCAAAAAAGTTTATGGAGGTTTCCGTAAATAATCAATCTTTTGACAAACTTTTAGGAAATGTTTCACAGATTAAGGGGAGTTTGTTTAATATTCAAACACGGATGGATTATCATATGACCCCTACTAGTACCCGATCAGGCCCCGACTAGGATAAGTCGGGTCACCTGACTAGCCCCCGACTAATCAACCATGACGCTACTGGTCGCGGGCGAGTCAGATGACCTGACTAGCCCCCGTCTTTAAGTGGGGTCGAAAGGTCGGGAACCAGTCTAGTTTCCCATTTGAATTTCTGCACGGGTAACTTAACCCTTACACTTATATACATAGTACACAACATATATATAAAACACACGCATCGCACGCAAATTGCACTGTGAGAAGGGGTTGAAAGATTCCTTATATACTAAATGGTGAGAATTCTTAGAATTGTGAGAAACAGCATGGTGCTTAATAATTGGACTTTAAAACATTTAAAATTAAAAGTAAAAATAGGAAAATATTCTGTTTTGATAAGGTCAAAACTGGGATTGAATTAAATTCAAAAATATCTATAGGTTTTTCATTTTTTTTTATCACCTCGTTTCCGCCTTACATTCGGCTTAGTAATACAAGTACCAGTGCTAGGGCAAAAATTGTGGGTGCCCTAAACTTAATACAAACTTTGTATAAATCAAGCCGTTCCAAATTTTTGTAAAATGTTTGAAATCTCTACAATCTTTAAAGTACCTGAAATCTTTGTAAAATTATTATGACGTATTTGTGAATGCTTAGTTTACAATTTGTTTGTGAAACCTTTTGTGTTAGTTTAAAGTAATTGAAACCTTTGAAATCTTCTGAAATTTTTTAAAACCTGATTTAATTGTTTAACATCTTTGAAATATTCATGAAATATTTGAAAGCTTTACAATTTTTGGAAATGTTCGAAATCTTTGTGAAAATTTTGAAATCTGTTGTAAAGGCCATTTTCAAAATTTAAAAATCCTTGCAATCTTTATGAAATGTTCAAAATCTTTATGAAATTTTTTGAAAATTTGTGATTTTTTTTATTCGTTGAAATCATCGAATTCTTTGAAATCTTAGTAAAATATATTCAAATCTTCAAAATTTTTTACAATCTTTGAAATCTGGTGTACTGTACCCTTTTTAAACTGTTTGAAATCCTTCAAATTTTAAGAAACATATAAAAGCCTTGTAAAATTGTTGTCAAATATTTTTAAACTAGATATGTACACTAGGGAGGTCGAGACAACCGACTATCGAATAGAGGACATGCCCAGTCCCCCATTTTCTAAGGTTGCCGGAAAAAAATTCCCTCCAAGTTTCAGCCAAATCGGTTAATATTAAGACGTGCCGCAAAGACCCTTAAAATCCCATAAGATTAACATGAAGAAATTTTGGTTTTTGGAGAAATGGGTTTTAGGTTTCTGGATTTAAACTTAGCTTGCGGGAGATATTAGGAATTTGTTGGAGAGTCTCTACTCAATCATTTTCATGAAATTACTTTAAATTTTGATGCCGCCCCTCTTGTGTAAGGAGCATAATTTTTTGTCTAAGCCATTATCGTATTGTTTCATAAATTTACTAAATATTAATGTAACGTTTTATTGGAAATTGTGATTCAAAAATCTGATGTTTGTCTCAATTCAATTAAGTATATCGCTTATTTTTAAATATTTATACTTTAAGCAAATGCTTTAAATAACTAATTTTTTGTTCATAAAACGTTTCACATTGGTCATGAAAAGTTCATTTTGTTTAGTAAGACTTCATTCTATAAAAACTACATTCAATTTTGTTGTTCTGAAATTACTTTTATCATTTTTTCCTTTAAATCACCCCCGTAGACACACTCGTTTGTCCTCTAAAAGCTCAAAGTAGGTTTTTTTGTTTATGTTGATCCTGCAGAATAGCTCTTAGTATTCTCAAAGGAATTAGAAATCTTTGTATTTTTTCAACGTCACCGGAAATTAAAACACAACATTTTCCTCTCAAAAATGAAAAATTACCAGATTAATTGCAAAAAACAGAATTATCCAAAACTTATTTTCGAAAAAAATTGTATAAACGAACAAAATTTGTTTAAGCAAATAAGAATTTATTACAAAATAAGGTACTAGTATCTAAATGACATAGATATTTAATAATAAGCAAAAAAGCTAACTAATTTTTTTTTAATAGAGGTTTATACCTATTTTTAAGAGAAATTTACAATTAAATAATAATTAACTGTTTAAACAAATACTAAAAGCTTAAAACCAAGATCATTAAGCCTAGAAATGTCCAATTGTTCAATCAAACATAAAAAATCTACCTTTCAATGAATGATGAAAAAAAATTATAAAAAAAAATAAATTGTTTAAACCATTGTTGATTAGTTGAAAAATACTTAAAAACATTCCACTTGACAAACAAAAATCATTTATGGTAAAAAAGGGAAAAACAGAGCATTTATGAGTAAATTTTTAGCTAAAATGTCAATTTCAGTTTTTTGGGATATTTTTGGGGCTCCACGGGGGGGGGGGGCATCAAAAGTGAGAGAAATTAAATGGAAATGATTGATTAGATACTCCTTAACGAATTTTTAGTATCTTTCGCAAGCTAAGTTTAAATCCAGAAACCTGAATCTCATTGTTCCGAAAACAAAAATTTCCCCATGCATAGATGGTACTTGAACAACTGTGCACTTGCACAGACTGTACTAAGGCATCTGTGCACGTCGAAATTTCCACGTGCGCAGATGGTACTTTGGACAACTGTGCACGTGCACATATGGCATGAGCACAGTTATCTTTCCGACTGATGTCGTGCACAGTTTTTCGTCTGGCCATCGACGTGCAAAGTTTGCTACATGCAAAGTTGTTCTTATCCCTTGTTAATCTTACTTTAATTTCTCAATTTTAATTAAAAAATTCTAAATTTGGTTGAAAATTTAGGTATTTTTTTTTTAAATCATAACTTCTTGGTTGAAGATTAATTTTTGTGCTGGGAAGTTAGTTTTTCTTTAAACTAATTATGTTGAAAAAATATTTTAATGAATATGTTGTTATGGTGAAAAAGGCTCAAAGGTGTTTTTAAAAATATGTGATATCTCTAGTGAGATATCACGTGCCTTTATTTAGTATAGTTACAGAGTCAAGTCAAGATTAGAACTAGCTCAGTGGCCCTAATGCCCTTTAATATATAGGCTGCTTATCTAAAGGAGAAAGCTGTGGCTATTTACATATTACAGCCCCCTTTTTTGATTGCTTTTAGTCTCTAAAAACCTAAAATTTTAAAGATCTAGGTGTGATTATTTTCGGTACAGAAACATTAGTATTAATCATTGGAACTGCACTGTCGGTGTAAAGTATTGGCTTTGTTTCCGAAACTACAATTTGTATAACAGTTGCCTATTAGACGTTTCACAATATCAATTATAGCGTTGAACAGTCCTATTTTATACATAGTCAAGAAGGTAATTATACCTAAAGATGTGTATCCTAAATATCTTAACCATTCTAAAGCATTTTGTTTCCATGTTTGGACTCGGTGATGACTTGAAATCGTGTCTAAAATGCTTTCGGCGTTTTCTAGACTAAGGTGTGTATTGCGTAGCGTATTTAAGTCGATAATGCTTGGTAGTAAAATCATTTTGTTCTTTATTAAAGTCATGTCGGGTATGTCTGGGTCGTATGTTAAATTCAGTTTTACTGTCCGCGTGATATTTAGGTCGTTATTTCTAATATTCAATGAAATTCTTGGCGACATAATTTTGCAATTTTGTCCGGTTATTATAAATGTTCCTATATTAATGGTTTGGGATTCCATTGAGTGATTGGGGCAGATCAATTCGATTTGCTCCGTTTGGGTAAATATAGCTAGGTATCCATTTGAAATTGGTATATAAGTCTCTGGCTGGAGTAAAAATGTTCCTAATTTACATTTACCTTTA
>NC_046657.1:154611669-154613736 GCF_010883055.1 Belonocnema kinseyi
TTATTAGGGAGAGGTATTATTCTTTCGATAGTTAAGATATCGTTTTTTAATACCGGTAATTTTATAATGTATATTAAACAGTCTTTTTTTGTCAGTATATTGGTTTCTGCTGAGTCAATTATTCTTTGATAGTTAGTTTCTTGTCCTTCAAAGTGGTATCTTGTCTTATACTGAGTTTCGAATTCTTGGATGGTGGATTTTATTATTGCGGGTTTAACTATTGTTGGTTCAATCATTCCATTTTTACCGATGTTAATTGCGTTTAAAGCGGTGGACAGGTCTTCACTCATCTCGGAGATGAAGCTCTCTAAGGTTGTTATCTTATCCTGTAATAGGAGTTGTTTTCGGTTTTCATTTTACGAGTTTACTAATTGCTTCATTCATTGACTTTCGGCCATAAGCCTGCCGTGAAGACTTTGCATATCTTGTGAGGAACTATCAAGAATTAGTTTAATGATCTTCGTGTTATTTTTGACAATTTCAGCCACCTTTTTATTATCCGAATAGACTTGATCAAATTCGTAGTTAACTTGATCTATGTCGTTTTGGGATAATGTACCGAAAAGTGTTTTCGAAATATCTCCAACAAAATTGAATAAACCTCTTCTGAATCTAGTTTTTCCCATAATATTATGTAATAAAATTTCTTTTGCTTTTAATCGATTGTACCTGTAAACCATACTATTAACAGTGTTTTTAACTGGGCATTTACTATCGCAATTTTGGACTAAAAAGTCCTTTAATTTGTTAATGTTATACATTCTCTCATGAGTATTGGTGAGGTTAATTCCGATTATCAGTGTCCATTGTTCTTCGTAAATAGTAGCTAAACCGAGTTCCTCTTTATATAGGTTAGTCGTCAGCGACTCGATTCTCACTTGAGCTCTCACCAGGGTTATCATTGTCAGTAGGGATAGACTGACCTTCATCTGAAAAATAAGGCATGACGTTGTCAATATGTACTTGTACTACCTTATTTTTTGTTGGGATTTTAAGATTGTTGTTGTCCAGAATTTTAATTATTTTATAAGGACCTTTCCAAGAGGGATCTAGTTTGTTGGTCTTTGTATTGTTTTTTACCTTAACCAACTGATCTACTTTATACAGTGGGTGATGATTTATAATTTTCGCGTCGAGGTATTTTTTCGTCTTTTCATTTTCTAGACTAATTCTTTCCCTGGCTCTGGATAGACTTGTCTCGTGCTTTTTCTTCCATTTTCTAATTAATTCTTGGTAAGTTATATTCGGGTTTTGCTGGACGGTTGATGGTAGATTGGGTTTTCTTCCGAAGGTAAGTTCAAACTGTGAGAATCCAGTAGTTTGATTTTTTGTTGTGTTTACGACAAAATTTATAAATTTTAAGTTATCATTCCATTCCTTGTTATTTTCTGCCATAGATATTTTGATTAAATTCCCGAGCGTCGAATGCATTCTTTCGATGTTTCCGTTTGATTGTGGGTGAAAAGCTGTCGTTTTGATATGTTGTATTTTGAGGGCTTCTTCGAACTGTTGCATTAGGTCAGAAATGAAGTTTTGTCCTTGGTCAGTTAATATTGTTTTTGGTGCTCCGAAGGTGTGAATGTAGTGATCAATTAATTGTCCAATTATATCTTTAGTGGTTTCATTTTTTAAAGGGAGTAATAATGTATATCTGGTTAATCGGTCTTGTATACTCAGTATATACTTATTACCTTTAATTGTTTCTGAGAGAGGTCCATAGATATCCATGGCTATTTTATCGTTTGGTTTTAAAGGGATATCAGGGATTATACTCTCCATCTGATATTTAATTCTTGTCGTTTCATTAAGTTGACAAATGGGGCAATGTTTTACACATTTTTTAATGTCGTTTTCCATATTAATCCAATGTCCTAATTTTTGTGCCTTTTCTAAAGTGTTTTTTTCGCCCATGTGACTTGCATCTGCTTCTTTCACAATTGCTTCTTTTTCTTCCTTTGACAATTTTCTTGTGTTGACGAAGCATAGTGAGAATGAGTTTTCTGGGTAGTATGTTGATAGAAATTCTAACATTTCTTGGAGTGACTCTTTTTCCAAAGGGGAAATTAA